>NW_018127881.1:4495242-4506212 GCF_001952655.1 Monopterus albus
TTGCCAAGGCGATGAATATAAATGACTTTGCGGGAGGACCTTCTTGGTGTTACCGCTTCATGCAACGCAACCGCCTCTCTATCAGAGCACGGACAACTGTTAATATGTTACGTTAACATACCGCCTATTCACGTTATGTTAACAGACGCATATTCAGCCTGTTGTTCTCCATTTTATTGTTATTAAGATAACTTGCCTTTCAAGATGAAATGTATGTTCTTGGTCTCTGATTTTATGAAATAAATTTCCCCCAAAAAGTGCGACTTATAGTCCAGTGCGACTTATATATGTTTTTTTCTTCTTCATTATGCATTTTTTGGCTGGTGCGACGTATACTCAGGAGCGACTTATAGTCCGGAAAATACGGTACTTTTTTTTTGCATCGATGAAACATGATACTTAAAGAATGGATTAATTTTTTTATTTTTCCTCACTATTTAAAATTCAGTTTCCAATATTATGAACTTGGAATACTAGAGTGACTTCTGCTTGAGAGAAGTTCACGTTTGGCCTGTAAATATTTGTCTGGGTATTGAACCACATGCCAGTCCTTCTGACTGCCCAGACCTTTCTTGCCTTGACAGTCAAACCAGTGAACCCAGAAAACAGGAACCATAAATCTGTCAGTTTTTCTGACTTCTTTCTTGAGACACTTGCTCACAACAAATCTTGTGCCTGATTCATTTCATCACATTTGATGGATGCTTTTGTCAGACTGTAGCTCCATTATCACACATTTTGATTCCACTTTGCATAAATATATGTACAGGTATTAACTTTTCAAACAATTTCTCCACCATGTGCTGTTACTTGCTTTCTCATGCCTCTGCTCTTTTCCCAACTTTCAGTTGTATGTGTACAGTTCCTTGACCTCCTTGCACCTTGGCACTTCACAGTTGCCAGCATTGGTTTCTGATGGTCTGTTTCGTAATTCACATCACATTCCACCTCCTCTGGCTCTCTGTTGCCTCTCTTCCAATTCATTTACCATCCATATCCACCTATTCTTTGATATTCCAGACCTTTCTTTCAGACTGTTTCCTCAAGCGACATCTTATCTCACTCTTTCATTTTGATCCGTCTCGGTCAGTGCAGTATTTTACCGCTACATTACTGCCAGACATGGAAAGCTCTATTTGATATTTGTGTGTAAAGCATTCAAGTGGGTTTCATTTTTTAATATGGATCTGCTTTATCAGCTGCCAAATGGAATTGCTGTGTTTTTTTATTTTTTTTATTTTTTATTTATGGTATAATAAAATTGATTTTGCATTTAAAGCAACTGGACTGCAGAAGTAACAAAGCAGGCCACCAACTCTGCTCCTCAGGTGCCTATGGCTGCTCTATTTTTATCTGGATAATTTTAATAGTGTCAGAATCAGAAAGACATTTTTATCAACTGTGAGTAATGTTTTGGCGCTTCAGGGAGTGCACCATGTGATCGGGAAAGGTAATGCCCCCAATCCTTATAAGAGGCGTGCGGCTGATGAGGTCACACCATGTGTCTGATTTACTGCTCTGCTAGCTTTGCTATGCTGAACTCGGGCCACTGCAGCATATATAAATCAGGAGATATTTTTGATATCTTTGGTTGTAAAGAAAGGCTGATTCAGTTTTGTTCTCTCCACTGTGGATTTGTTGAGTTCATATGCAGCTTTGATCATGTCTGTTAGTGAGTTTGCGCTTTTCTGAGTTCACTAAACATTGTTTTTAGCACACTTGTGTTGTCAAGACAATAGGACGTCATTTTCAAGTCTAATGGTAACAGACATGCAAACGTGTTTTATCTCTGGCTGCAGTTGCCAGTATGCTGCTGAAATGTGGCCTCTACCTAACCTCTCAACCAGGATGTTTGAGTAAATAAAACCTTTTCATGCTTTCCACCCCCTTAAAGCACATACACATCCAACCAGTGAGCTAGAAGCCACAGCCAAACATCTTACTTTAGCTCCAGAGTAATTGAATGCTTGCTTTTCACACTTCTCCGACTTTAAATTGGTGTTCATCATGTCCCCGTCATGGACTCAACAGCATGGAAAACTCGATTTTGGCTGAATTATACTTTGAAAGGAATGTTCTACTGAAAATGAGACAGTGACCAACATAGTCCTCACATTGAAATGCTTATCACACTCAGAAAACCTATAGTCTGATATGAATCAAGTGAAAGCAATGGACTTTACATTTAGTATTACCTCCCCCCGACTGCCAGTAAGACACACAAGCTCAGCAAGTTAGTAGGACAAGTTTGGGTTTCCATTTTATAATACAACTCTGAGTAGTCATCCTTAAATTATATTATCATTATGGTCAATGGAGCAGTGAGGAACATGCTGTTCAGTCCTAGATGGATGTAAAGCTTAGATGTGAAGTGGGCTTAATATTTTAAACATTACAAAATGAACTACAGAAGATTTTGCTGTTTTTTTTGTTGAGACATTAGAAGTGACTGTGTTGGAACATATACTAGGGGTAGGGCACCTCGGTGTAAAACCTCCATTCAGAAATCTTATCTAAAACTACAGATGTATTATTAACAAATTGCAAACTATCAAAAAGTAAAAGTACAATGCTGGGGTTTTAAAAATATATTATTATTGTTACTGATGCATAAACCTTTAAGTATCATTTTGAGCTGACTTTAACTACTACATATACTGTTGGGCAGGTTTGTCTTTAACAGTAATGTTAATATGTAAAATCTTCAAAGCAATGAATGACTATATATAGTTGTCTGTGTAGTAAAATTACAATATTTTCCTACTGAACTGTAGTAGAGTAGAAGTAAAGGAACAGAAAATTAAATTACTCTAGTAAACAAGCTTCTCAAAACTTTACTGAAGTACAACTCTAGAATAAACTTGTTGATGCAAAGTATGGCACTGATGCAAGTGTTAGGTTTTGCACAATTAAAAGAAATAACTTTCTACCTTTTCAGAGTGTGAATCTTTGCATCGTTCACCCAAATACGTGAACTGTTTACTCTTTGGAGACAAGAGTGTGTGGTAGGATCTGAGTTCTCGCTGGCTGTATGGATCACACACGGGCTTGGCATGGCGCCGTTAACAGATGGTTGAGCAGACTTGTGCGGTGCTTCGATATGAGAGATGATGCCATCTTCATATATGTTAACTGGTAGTTTAGAAGGAATGTGAAATGGTCACCTGCTGGTGTGTCGCCATCACAAGAGTGGGAGCTGGTGTCAGTCTGTGAACACAGCACATTGAGCTAAATTGGTTTTCACAGGGCTCCTAGCTCAAAGATGAAGTTTAACACAGCCAAAGTTTGGTTTTCATGCAGTACTGTAGGTGTAAGCAAGGTTATGGTAATTACATATTTGTTAAAAGAACCATCGCTGTGTCGAGCTTTAACACGTGCACATGCACTTTCAGAGGTGGATCCAGAGGGAACAGTATGCTTTATCAGTCCTCTATATGTAATCTCATTGGATGTTTTTGTATTGTCCAGGCCGCACTGATCAGCTGATCAACTTTCCTCACTGATAATAGAAATGGATATGAGTGTGGATAAGGCTCAGCTTGGACTGCAGGGTCAGGTGTAGATGAATTTGACCTGTTCTGTCATGTCAGTTATTGGGAAACATTTGGTATGGCCTCATCTGTTACAAATGTGAAAAGAAAAGTTAGAATTACTCAGTTATTTAGTTAATCCATGAGTATTTAAACCCAATACTGCTTCTTTAAATGATGACTCTTACTAGTGAATGTTTATTTCATTGCAGGCCATATTTCAGAAGCATAGTGGCTCAGATCCATTGGAACCGAGTTAGGATCAGACGTTCTTTTAGTTTTGAGAAGATCAGGGGTCAAGGTTAGCGTGGCCTCTCTGGAATGTTTCTTCATCATGTGGTTTGGCTGCTGAGGGACGATTTGGGATAACTGACATGTCTCTCTTTCTAGACAAGTATGTGATCAGCTTTGTTCCTGCACAAAAAAGTGCTGCCTAAAACGCTCACTGCCATAATCTGGGGATTTTTTTCTTTTTGCCCCCTCTGTATTTTTCACACCTTGCTTTTTACTGTGTCGTCCACACACATTCAGCTTGTGTTCCCTCCCCAGTCCACTGGTGATTAACCCATAGCTATCACTGTCATGCAACACTCAGGGCAGCCATAAAGGCACCACCTGTTGCTGGTGCATGCCAGGGTGCTTAACTTGGAATACTGCACTATACTCAGCCCCCCCACCTAGGTATCCATTTACTGGCATCGTGTCCAGTTAATGCTGCTCCATCATCTCCTGACAGAAGGTAGAGTAGATAAAATTTTAAAACCTGGGAGGGGTTAGATCAACACGGTGTTGTTTTGTCTTAACTCTAGTGGTCTGCCAAAGCTTTGACAACACCATTAATACCACTATTCAACCACAATATAGGCTGTTAAATGCACATTGTTCTGCAATTCTAGCAGACATTTTGGAAAAATAGTTCTTATATATAATATTTTTCACCATCACCCAGAAATTCTGGAGACTCCAAGACCTTCTGTACTGCTACTGCTACTACAACCAAAACGTTGCCTGATAATGTTACTTACAAAAATAATGAAAACATTTGTTTGTTCAAATGTCTAAATGTCACTTTTGAAAGTGATAACGCATTTAGTCAGTAGATTAGAGGCCTTACTGCCAAAGAGATTGTCCTCCTGTAAAAAACAACAAGTCTATATTTCATGTGTGTCAGCAGGTTAGTATTAATTATGACACGAGCGAAGGAGGAAGCTAGGTGACATAGACAAAGTCCATGTTAGGAGGAGGTTGGAGTGGATGGATGACTTATGGGACAGACTCAGGATTTTCCTCCACAGGTGTTCAGAGTTTGATTCCAGTGAGAAACATTGTTTCTTTAATCGATGACTTTTTCACAGCCTTCATCATGTGCTGTTATTTTCACCCAAACCACAATCTTTTCTAAACGTAACCAAGTTTTTTTTGTGTGTGCCTGAAAATGTATTGAAACTATGATGGTTCCATAACTAAAACTTTGCATTCATGAATATTTTCCTGATGACAAACGTCTACACTCCTGCCAGTGGAACCGTCATAGGGAGCGTATTATTGTCACCACGATGACAAAGGTCTGATAAGTGTTAGAGCTAAGATAACGAAGCATATGGAGCTGAATTAGCATTTCACAGCTGTTGTGAAGTTATTATAATTATTTTAAGTAATTTCTAAATTGAAAATACTGTATGTTCACTAATTGAAGGCTGTCTTAAATGACTCACAGTTTGTCTCCATGTTCTGTTTATGTCACATTTGGCAGGTTTGCAACATGAATTGATATGAAATACAGTACTTAAGTATAATTGCATGTGAAATCTTAAACTTGTTCAACCCAGCCCTAATTGTAAGCTCTGTTCCTCAGCCTTCCGATAATTGCAGTACATTTTGTTGTAATTATATATCTGGGATCCACTGACACATACAAGCCTTTGCAGTGAAAATGTCCAAACATTTCTTGGCCGGTACCGTAATTGCACAGCTGAGATGTAATTTGCTACAGACCTGGCGACTTACTGTATGGCCAATACTTTAAGACAGCCATGAGAATTCAGTTACACTCAGGACACATTGCTCCAAAACTACCACTGTTATAGGCTTCCTTCAGTTTGTGACAAACAGTTTTGGTGCTGTGAAACAGATTAGTGTCTTTGATATCGTACATGGGTGTCAGGTGGCATGTTTGGTAAAACATATGGCTGTTCGGGTGTCTTACAGTCTTCATGAACTTTAAACTGCAGGCAGGAGCTAGATTGCACAACTATCTGTTCAGAGAAACAATGAGACGCAGTCAAACACCTGAGAAAAGTGGTAACTTGAACTTGTATTAAGACTTTTTTTATTTCCAGGGTCATAAATGAACCTTTATACATATACTTATGTATGACAGTCACTATTTACTAACCAGTCATAAAATTATGCGGAAAATGTGCACAAACATCAAATAAAATAAACATATTTCACTGTAGCACTGTTAGGCCTTTATTACTATCTGGTTCTATATACTGTATGTTGAAGGAAGAATTTAATATTTTGGGAAATACTGTACTCATAGGCTGTTTGAAGTCTCTGATGGTTACCTGGCAACACCTCACAGTGGTGATGAGGCTCCAGGAAGTAACTGCACCCCTCCAAGAGAGTCTGATACGTAACCTCCCTTAAGACCTCTTAGTCTTTTTTTTTTTTTTTTTTTTTTATTTGGAGTTTTGTGCCAATTTAAAAAAGGAAATGTTGTTACTTTTGAATACAGCCAGGTGTTTTCCCTACGTTTCCAGTCTGTATATTCTTCAATCTTATCCTTCATTGCCCCGTTCCACATAAAATAAACTTCCTTGGAATCACTTTTGCCAAGTCAGAAGTAATATATGCTTTTGAAGTCTTTTTTTTTTTTTTTTTTTTTTTTTTTTGCGCAAATATAATTTGTATGGGACCTTTCATCCTCCAAAATCAGCTTCTCTGGCTGTGTATCCTCCCCAACAAGCTCCACACATTTTCATCTTATCAAACCATTTAAAATCTTAGACCTTATAGACCTGTCTAGCACAATGAAAGTTTGTGCACTAAAACATTTGAACACCGTTTTTGTTCTTATTCTGACTAATTAGGAGCATGCCTTGACAACTGTTGTGTTCCTTACTGTTCTTTCACCTCTGACTTGCAATTTCTAAGCAATTATGAATACTCTTTTAGCATCTTAACTTTTTATCATCAGCTGGAATAGCCAGAGTGTCACCAGTTTCCCCCTGTCCTACCATCCCCAGCAGATGATGGATGATGCACCGACCTAAAGCATCTGACCCATTTCAGTGTGACTCCTCTGCAGCAGTAAACAGATGCGCCTTTCGACATTTGAGCTGCCAGCACATTCTCACATGAGCAGCCTTCATTTTTCTGAATCTCCAGTATTTTTTAAGATTCTGTGACATTGTTTCCAGAATGTGTACCAGTTGAAGTGATAATCCTCCACATGTTCCTTCTGATAAATGGACATTCTATAATGTCAGCTGCTGGATGGCCTCCAATCTACAGTATGTCCAGTTCATGAAAGCATTAACATGTACTTCACAACAACCTCTGTTAGCTTTCATGGAATATCCTCCTGCACACACAGGCTGTTTATGTATAAATTTCTGCCAGAAGGAACTTATAATTAATAAGGAATTAGGAGTTTGGTTGAACAAACAAAAAAGTGTCAGCTACAGAATCCTAACTATCAACAGGAACTCGGTGGAAAAATAACAGCCCTAACTACACAGTGAATATGCTCCCTGGTAAGTGCTGTGTAAAACAGGACTGCAAAATATCACTTACGGTATCTCGTCTTTATTCATACCATATATAAATGACCAAAAACTTGACATAGCCTGACCCACTTAAGTCTTCAAATGCCGTGTGTTTTTCTCATCATCTTTTATTCTTGGAACAATACATGAAACAGCATTTAGAAAAGAAAAACGCCTATTGCTTTTGTGAGTCACAATTTGTGTTTCAAGTGTAAATAAAAGACCAGTGAATGTAACCTACTATAAAACATCAAATTACAGAACTGGAGTTTGAGAACAGACTGGCCTGACAGAGATGCTACACACAGCTATATCTGTAATTACAGGTTTCTGCTGCTGTTCACTCACATCAATAATAATGTGATGAATTTACAACCATACAATTTGTTTTACTTTTCACCTTGATGTTAAAATCTATTTTAGTTGATTAAAAATGTGATTTAAGCTTTTATGGCAGTCCGACTCTTGATTGGTCTTGTGTTTTATTTGAGAGTTTCTCAGGCAGAAATTCACTCTTCAAATAACATCATTATCTTTATTATTAGTGTTTTAGTGCACCCTTATATTTAATTCTCTTCACTTACCATGGCTACAGGGTGTATAAGATTTGTTCTGTTTTTTCTCCACTGACTTAATTAGGCTGAAATACAGACAAATGAATAGATAAGTTGACATGAGATGTAGACAGACACAGATCCCTCAAGTAATAAAAGTGAAAAGACATGCTGTATTTTCTCTGGGGAGCAATCTTCTACGTAAGTTTGTACAGCAGGCTGGATGCTCACTGCCATATCTTAATTAAGGAAGCAGTCCTGTCATTGGATGTTTATGTATTGTACATAACAGCATTGATTGGCTAGGAAAGTGTTTTTGAGCTTGAGTCGCTAACAGCGGACGTGCTCTGGCTCTGGATGCTGGTCAGAACCTCCTGGTGGGTCAGGAGGATTTGAAGATGCCCTTTTGTGACTTGTAATGCTCTGTATGGCTTCATCCATCATGCACTTGCATACACCATGTTTAGAGCTGTTGAAGTGAGAGAATGCAGTGGCATGTCATAGATTGTATGGTTATGGATATTTCATGAAAGCAAAACATTTCGGTCCTGGTGTTAGGAAAACGAATGATTGCTTTTATCATGAACAAACTCAGTAACTTTAACCTGCAGAGTTATAATTATATCAGCACCGGATGAGAGCCAGAAGCTTGTGGTGTCTCTGTCCTGCGTATGTGGCCAACAGGGTTTAAAATAGTCCCTGAGAAGCTGATCATCAGTGCTGAGCACCAGCGAAAACCACATAGATCAGATTTCTACTCAGTGTTCAAGCACAAGTAAAGGGACAAGTCAACATTATCAAACAACCCTGTGGACTAATTGGCTTACTTAAATGATACATTTCAGTTAATTCCAACGAAGATCTCAGCAAACAGAGTAAAAGTCTCTACTGGATGCTTTGAACTGTGCTAAATTGTGTTATGTGTTGCCACCAGATGGCATTGTTACACTTTATTGTGTTGCACCCGCAATCAGAAGACAGGTCTCCCTCATAGCAGGAGATGGACCAATACATTGTAATAAAGTTGTGAAACAGACTGGTCATAATTTATAGACCCTGAATTACAATGTGGTTTTGAGGCTGAGCTCCTATTGTGTTGATGCAGTTGGTCTAACCATAAAGTATTGATTGCATTATGTAATTCACTCGGATGATAAGTGGTGTCGGAATATGTATATTCATAAACAGAAAGACTTCCATTTCTTAATGGCCATCCATTTGTTAGCAGGCAAACAGCAGTGTGTTGAAGGCAGAGGTAAAATTGGATTGCAATGCCACAGGGTAAGCATTTTTCCTATGCTATTTCAAGCCCTCATCAAGGGAAACCTGCACAAATACTCAGCTATTTTGTGACACGTTAACTATTCCTCACGGTGGCGTGAATGACAATTTATGAAATATGTTTGTATAAAATAAACATATGGTAATTTCCTGCTGTCACAGAGTTTAAAATCTGACTAGACAAGACAAAACCTTTAGTTGCTGAAGTATTTGTGTTTTACATTTTTTAATCTACGTATTTATGATTTGCATGTTAGAAACACCCTAGATAACAGCAGGACAGGCCCAGCCCTAACCAATTTGGCGCCCTAGGCAAGATTTCAGCTGGCGCCCTGTTGCATCGCAGTAAATTCCACTGCTAGTGTATATACTCATAAGAAACGGAATAGCTTTGTCTTGGACATTCTTTTATTTAAATAAAGCAATTGCACATTCAAAATACTTAAGAATTAAAGAAACAAATACAAAGAGGAGATGGCCAGTCAGCCGGGTCTATTGGAGCAACAGAAGGTCCGCTTGATGCTGCTGCTGCATCACTGCTAGGTTGTGCTGCTGAGGTGGAGGTGACAGGAGGAGCGCTTGATGCTGCTGCGAGAAACCTCAGCAGCGCATCTGAAGACAGAAGAGGAGTATGTGACACCAGTCTAATAATAAACACATGATTTTAAGAATAAAATAAAATGAAATAATATAAATGAAAAACCTAGAGATACATGCATGATGTAGACTATACTGTATAATATACAATGTACTTTTTCTGATACAAATTATATAAGTAATTCATATATTAGTAACAATTTCAATTTTATTGTCATTACAGTGAAATGCTAATTAGCAGAATGCATTGCAAAGAATGAGTAAACTGCCGTATAATATACCATGTGGGAATGCTAAATTATGCTCTAACATTAAGGAGATATTTCAGAGCATGAAGATTCAAAGCAGGGGGTCTTTCAGGGACATGACAACAGGTAATTGTAAATATACTCTTTGAAAGTATTGAAGTCATGCATTTTCCTTAATGTGTGATCAAACAATAGGACGATCATGACCATTTGTTCAGTTTTCCTACAGGCACTTAAGAAAATGAGCATATTATTGTTTTCTAAGAAAATTATTTTTAAGCAATTCAAATAATTTCTTAAGTGCTGAAGAGAAATACTGAGAATGTGTTTCTACTCACCTAAGACACTGCGTATTATAAAATGTAACCTTCTCTGCAGAAATGTAACCTGACTACCACTGAGCAACAACTAATGTTGTGATCTAAGGGCAAAAATATTTCCCACAGATCAAACATATACAGTAGGTTGGAAAATTTTAATTATACTAAAATACATTAGTATATTCAGACTATGTAATGTATATGTATTATCCTACACTACATGCCAATGTGTTGTCATTTCTCTTAAGGATCACATAACATTATGGCGCCTTTGTAAGTGCATCATTGTGTTGCACCATATTGCAATATGCAATAGTTTACTGGCCCCTGATTTGAGAATTAGTGTCACCAACTGTTTATCTGGAACACATAATTCATGAATGCTAATGGGTTGAAAGACACATGAATTCTCTTTTGCCAGTTTTCTGGAAATTTTGTTCAAATTTGCACTAGATTGGGATGGAAACCTGACCAGTAATTGATACAGTACATCACAAATACATAGTTCAGTGTATGTCAGTTTGTCATGTTTAAAAATAGGCACCTTTCTATTTTATACACTTGCATGACAGCAATGAAGTGTGTGTGTGTGTGTGTGTGTGTGTGTGTGTGTATATATATATATATATATAAAATTCCCCCCCCCACTTTGGGGCGGTTTTGTATT
>NW_018127881.1:4506759-4516375 GCF_001952655.1 Monopterus albus
ATATATATATATATGTGTGTGTATTTCAGATGCAATCTCAACTAAAGGGTTGTACATTTTCTTCATGCTGATAAAACAGAGCACGTTTTATTATGATTGAGCCAAAACTAATCTTAACACAATGCTCTGTTTTTCTCACCTCCGTGTTCCTCTTTTTAGCTTGTTGGCCTGTCTGATCTTCTGCTACTCTGATAGACTGCTGCAAAGCACCTCTGTATCACGCCACAGCATTTTGATATATATCACAGCCGACCCTAAGTACCCACAAATAAACCCAAGCAAAGCAATGATTCATCATATGATGCTTGGCTGTTACATATCTCTCTGTCTTAGTCACGATAATTCTTACTTATAGTATCCATTTGAGCACTGCAGTGTTGGCAAGGACAGGAGTGATAACTTTAGTGTAGTAATGGACCTCTGCGCATCCACGATGATAGACGAACCCCCCTTGTAGGAATATATTGTTAATAAAAAACACACTCCTTTAATAAGGGTCCTTTTTGATGGAGGTCTCTTGGGAAAAAACTTGAGAGACTGAAATCCCCCAAACCTCCTGTGTATGGAAGAGCTGACCGAGGTTCTCACTATGGTCAATAATTTGCCGAATAGCGCAGTCAAACACTGTTGATGCTTTTCATTTACCAGTGGTAGGCACATCTGGGTCTCACAGTGCCAGAGGTCAACTTCATGAATCTGAGCCATTTTCTAAGCTACACTTGTTGCTTAAGGGATGGCATGGTCTGTAAGTTGGCAGGACCACTACTTAGTTCAAACTTAAATGTCTAAATGACCATTTGATGGATTGCCATGGAATTTGGCACAGATATTCATGGTGTCTCACGGATCAATCACTGTCTTTAATCTCCTGACGTATTCAGGTCACTTATTGAGTGAATTATCTCATGGTGTACTTGATAGATTGGTACGATCTTGTCCTGACATTTGTGGTTTCCAGGAAATGAGATGTAATGACTTTGATGGTCCCTGACATTTCTTCTAGTGGCACCGTGTGGTTCACATTTGTGATTCTGAGTGAAATGTCTCAACTGCAAATGGATGGAATTTCATGAAGTTTGAATCACACATTCTTAATTTGTGCAGTACTTCGGATTGTTCCCAAATACTGTACATTCATATCAGCTTCAATTTTACTGTTTAGTGGTGCAAATTTTATGATAAAGATGGTGAACAAATAACACTATACCTGCTAAACATTGGCATGTTAATGTTGTCGTTATGAGACTTTAGCATTTTGTTCAAAGTCCTGCTGTGACTGTACAGCCTCACTGAGCCTCACTGTTTGCATGACTGTAGACTCTTAAGTCTTGTTATTGTAAAACTGTTGTCTCCACTAACTTCAGCTCTTCTATCTGTCCAGTTCAAGCAGTGTCCTATCATTTTTAAAATATGAGGGGATGTATGGACAACTAAAATAGGCCCTCTTCTAGTTTCATGTTTGCCAAACTCTTCAGCCATTATTTGGGGACCTGTCCTACCAAACAACCTTAGCCCCTGCAGGGGGAAATAGTAGTCATCATTTAGGCTAATATCCTAAGGTCCCTATCTAAGGCTTTGCTTACGCTGTCATTTATCTGCCTATAGCTGATAAGCTGTCCGATAAGCCTCATGGTAATGGCTCTTTAAGATACTTCCCCATCTCTGCCTCTTACTATGTGTCGTGCAGAAAAGGGCAGTTGGAATCTGAATAAGAAACCAGATGGCCTTTTGTTATTTGACCTGTGAACCGCATCAAGCAATTCAGGCACGAGTCATCTTTTGAAGTTCCAGAGCATGTAGCACTGCACAGGCAGCTCGTCGTAAGGCTGACATAACCATACAGTAAAGAAGTCAATAGATTGTACATTTAGTCTTGAAGAGAAAGCAAAAGGAAAAAGTCTTGCACCGGACCTGCTACCTGTTTAGAACTCGATCTCAGCGAAGGAAGTCCTTTTTTCAGAAGTGTGATGGATTACCAGTTTAAGAGAACGAAGACTATTTATGGGAGAAATTATAAAGGTGGAAAAAACCATGGACAAGCTGAGTTTCTATATGTGGACGAGAATTGCTCATTTAATGCTGTCTGGACTATTTTTGACTGAAAAGGAAGAAAACCCAACGATGTTTGTGTAGTCTATCACCTTCATCATGACAGCCATTCATCCTCTAGTCAAATTTCTCACAAGAATAGTTGCAAGTAAAACAACAACAAAGCAATCAATATGAGAATGGAAAACAGATGCAGTATGTGCAGAGTATTACCAATTAAACATTTTCTCATTCAAGTACTTCTAAGTAAAATTTTTAAATGTAATATTTTACGTCTATTCGGTGTAAGTAGGTGAGTGTGTAGCAGTGCTTCACTCATTTTAAGCCCCTTGCGCTAAAAAGAACAATAGAATAAGTGTAACATTAATAAAGAAACTCCCTTAAATCCAGATTTCAGTGGATGATTCCTCCTCAAGCACATGACAGTGACACATTGTCTGACTATGACATTAGTGATATCGCTAAAACTAAGAAGAGGCTAAACTACCTTCGGTGTCAACCCTTTCACTATCACTCAACATTTCCTCTAAATTACCTTGTTATCTGTGTGTGGGCATCATGTTACCAGTCTGCAGTGCATGTACTTTCCCTAAGTGACATATTCATCATGTACAGCACATGAGAGTTGTGAGGCCACAGCTTTGTTAAACTGGAGTCAAGAGGAATCTTGCCAAACCTTTTTAAGCAGCTTAGTTGTTCAGGAATTTAACCTCAGTGCTTTGTTAGAGGTCTTGAAACTCTGGTTCCTCAAAAACATACTCAATATTTTATCAGCTTAAATTGTCAAGGCTTTTTCAAATTTTCTGAAAGTTCCTATTGACCCTAAGCATAAGCATATCCCATACTCTATAAATGATTAAAAAATGAAATAATATTTTATAAAAGTTGTGAAATGTTCAAGCTCAGTTTTTGGCAACAGGCACATAACTTCAGTATCATTATTTGATCACAAGCTTATCAGTGATTTTTTATTTATTATTGTTTTTATCCAAAGTAAACTCCCTACATGTTCCACACCACTCCATTACATCTACAGTGATACTATTTAGACAGGCCTGTTTTATTTTTATATTTACATATTTTTTACAGTACTGAGCAAATACAATCACCCTAGGGATCCTACCAACATATCTAAAACTGTATACTGTGTCCTCCCTGCTGAATAGGACCTTCAGTGTCTTCATCAGGAGCAATTTGACATTAATTTCCAAGGAAAGGGATGGTATTACTCATTTGCTTCACCCGTCTATGTCTGTAGATTATGAATCACGAGTCCTTCTGATGAGGTTCATTCATTTAACTGTGCATGTGAAACGAAGGTGCATCCTGCTCTTGTGCTATGTGTTTCTTTGTCAGTGTCTTCACTCATTAAAGCAGGATGAAAGCAGTTTGTCAGCTTTAAGGACTGATGATTGTACTTAAACAAAAGCAGCAGGGAGGCTCTCCAAAGAGCTGACAGGCAGCCCAGTGAATTACCCAAGCCAGCTGCAGGCTGTTAAAGTGATACACTCCGTCCTAAACCTACAGTATCTTGGTAGTATGAAACACTTAAACTCTTTAGACCCAAGAGGTGGTTGTAAAAGGGTTTTCAGTTTGCTTTTTCATGTAGAACAAACACTGTGGTCGGCTTGAAGGTTTTCACAGTTATCAGAAGACAGAAAAGTATTTAAAGCACTCATTTAGCATAACCCACATCTGCCCTTTCCTTCTGTGTTCTCAGTGTGACCCAAACACTCCCAAACATGTTTAAATACTCGGCTTCAATCTCAGGCCTCACACACAGCCCTGTTGATCTTATAAACCGGCTTGAGTGATGGTTTGTGCATGGCTGGACTGACCCATAATATTACCCTGGGGCAAAAATGAGATGTGATCTGACATGTTCCTCCACTGCCTCTGTAGCCCAGTCACCTTCAAGTGCACACAGCAGACTCTGTATGGTTGCTTGATTATATTTTGCCCAGAGCCCCAGAAACCAACAAGTACTCTGTTGCTCAAATACTACCTGCTTACAGGTTTGCCCTTGTGTTACTGATTTTTCATGATTGCATTAAACAACATTTATTTAGACAGTATGTGCTATACCAACTGAAAAAAGTCAGGGTTTTAAACTATATTTTGACACAAGGCTACAATAACAGCTCCCAAACCATAGAAATTTCATCCATAATTGATGATTCTACACCTAATGATTTGTACCCATTGCCAACTTCTAGTGCCAGTGCAGGAAGTATTATACTCAACACAAAGTAAAGGGGAGGTGGAGTTTGTCAAACTTTAATGCAGGAGACTGGAGTTTGTGTCCAATCATAGACACATGGTGCCTATAGTTTCTGTTTTAGGGTCTGCATACTGCATTTTGTTTCACTTTCACTTCTCTGGTGATAAACCGATTGTACCTAGTTGACCTGAAACAGCTTTCAGACAAAGTTAGTGACCAGTTGATGAACATACTGGAGCATTTAGCAGAAAAAGAGACGTGCTTTTCTTCAGAGCAGGTACAGACTAAAACAGAGCTACAACAAAGAGTGAATAGGACAAACAGTACATTCATCAGGTGCCAGAAACACGGCTCCAAATGAATGCTAATGTTGCTCCATGTCTGCTGACCCATTATAATTCTGCCACTTACTATAAATTAAGCCTCTTATTAACCTGTGCATGATTTCACATGCATCACATTGTTCATGTGGAGAGCAGCAAGACAGATATTGTGATATTTTATTAATGCTTAACCAAAATTTCAACCCCTAATACATATCTAACTTACAGTATATTGTAGTGATTGGGGAGGCAGCGTTGTACACTACATGCCCCGGGTTAGAGAGTGCATTCGCTTCAGTGTTATTGTTCAGATTCACATTGTTTGGCTGTGTTCCTTTAGTTGTGTGTGTGTGTGTGTGTGTGTGTGTGTGTGTGTGTGTGTGTGTGGGTTTGCACTAGTGTACCTCTTCATTATTTTGTCCTATGTTGTATCTGATTAGTTATTCTTACCTGTTTAACTGCTGCCAAAAGAGAGCAAAACTTTGTCATCACTTCCTGCTAGACCAGTGCTCACCACTATATTACTGGTTTTTCCTTGTACTACAGTTTGTTTGCCAGGGCACACTGTTTAGGATTCCCCAAACAAATCATCAGAATCCCCCAGACACTATGCAGATGGTGGTTGATAATTAGGAGGCTGAAATGTGTCATTTTTATTAGCGCTATATTTGGCTCCGCTGTAGATGTGTTGCATTCAGCTTAGAAACCAGACTGCACCCTCTTATTTCCCACAGTTAATTGACACATCAGTGAGGACTGGTGTGGTTAAGATCTTGATGAAAGTGAGTGTGCCCATTTCCTCCACAGTAGACGTCTCATTGTGGCTCAACGACTCGGCTTATAGCCTGATCAGCTATTTGTATTGGTTGTTGATTGGTGCAGGATATCTGATTTCATGAGACATTATCATTTACCCAACCTTCTTGTTGTTTTGTTCATTATGTGTTCCCATTTGAGAAGAAATAGAAATGCTGGCATTTGTGCCGCTGCCGTTTATTTTTGTATTTTTGTTGTTGTTGGTATGTTTGTAAGAAAAAAGTGCTAAGGCTTCAGGCGACAAAGGAAGCGAGAGGGAAAGAAGCACTTTGTGCTTTTTTGCACTCATCAAGACTTAAAACTCTAAGCGATTAAGTTGGATAAAACTGATGAGCCCTGTATCAGGCTCTTTACATCTGAAGGACTTTCTAAGTAATAGCATTTGTCACAGGTTGTTGAACATAGATTTTCTCTTGCATTTGACGCCTCTGTATGGACCCAGTGGTGAATTGAAAATTGCAAAAAGCCAAAGCATCAGGGTTTTTCCTTGCTACATACATGTAGTTCACGACCCAGTGGCTGGTGTAAATTATTCCCAACAGCTATATCAGATTTAGATTTGACACTTGCATTGAAATTCTGTTAATGTAGAAAAGAACATCTTAAGCTGTCACTTTTGTTCTGTATGCGATATAAAATCCATTTAAAAATGACCTGTTCTCTTAAAGGGAGATCATGGAGCCACAGGTTACCGCTGGAGTGTTGAGGGGGTTGGTTGCGCAAGGGAAATCATATGCACAGATCATAAAACTGTTTTTAAGATTTAAAAGGTCAAAAGAAAGTCATGAAAGCTTAGCAAGAAGGATTTTCAGTGTTGAGAGAGATTCAGACACAAAGCTTTCAGAAATGCAGATTTGTTGTTTCTGCTTTGTAAGCTGCATTTTTGACAGCATTTAAACAGGGTAAAGATCTGAAACTCGGACTTGATCTGAAGCTACAAACAAGGACCGTAACTATCACTAAGGGCACTGAGGGCATTTTGTCAATGACTGTACTAGATTTTTGTGAAGTAGTGTGTTTTAGCAGTGAGGGAATTCTTCATATTCACCATTTGCTTACACATTGTGGGCATTTCTATTTTTGTAATATGTTTTAGATGAATAAGTATTATTATATTAAGCAAACATAATAATAAAATAAACAATAAAATAAAGGCTTAAGTGTTTCCTCCCAGAATGTTATTCCTGGTGTTTGATAACGGCATTCCCAACACTATTCAGACCTGTTTTGGATAATAGAACACAAGTGCCTGCGATGTTTTACCTGCTGGACAACCAAACTTACTTGCCCAGAATGAAAAATGTAGACCTATTAAAAACTGGTATTTGGACAATTATTGTAATTTATTTACTCACAAAACATAACATTGGATGTGCTGAAATAAGATAATTAACATAGGTATTAATGAAGCCATGTTAAGATATGATGCCACCAAATTAACATTGGTTTAATTAATTAAGTAAAGTTGAATTAATTAATGGAAAGGCAATTATGAACAATAGCTTTGGCTCTGCATTTTGTTTTACCATTTTAGATGTCTTCCTAAAGGAATTTCCTTTGTCGTTTCACTTTGTAACCCTCCGGCGCTGCTGTTTCACCGTGCTTTTTTCCTATTTGATTTTATTGCCTGTTTTGCCCGGCACTTGACTAGTTTTAGGTGGTTGGAGAAACATTTTAAAAGAGGAAAAAGATGGTTGCTCATTATTTCATTATATGCATAATGTTAACTTAGTGTGTTTGAGATCAGAACTACCTCATAATCAGAAAGACAGCCTCTGATTGGTCGACAAATCAAAAAAATACAGCCTCTGATTGGTCGACCCAAGACAACATGGACAGCTAGTAGATGGCTAACAATGGATTTTCAACCCAGAAAAATGGATACACACTATCATATTTATTTTTCACTCACCTGATTGGACAACTGCATGACACAGTCCACTTGCTTAAACATTTAAGTATAATCAAGCAGTAACTGAAGTAAGGGATCCAAACGACTCTTTGGCTTCTCATGCTTGTCTTTTTTTTAGCATTATTTTTGACAGCAGCAGGCAGCTGTTTAAAACAAAGTTCTAAAAAAAAAAACCCACTGAACGTTACCTGCTGAGTTCCCCAAACAGTAGACAAACTGGTGAACAGTAAAAATAATCTGTCAGTGCTTTTGGATCGAAGAGGTGCAAAGCCATTTTAAGTGGAATTTTATTGATGGTTACAACAGTCTCCTGGTACAGAAAATATGTGAGTTTAATATTAATCCTAGTAGAAGGTTTAATAGTCCAATAAATCCAATGGAATTATAGTTTCTGTGTTAGATAGCTGAGTCTCAAGTAGGTAATCATTCCTTAGTTGCTCATATTCTTGACAGTTTACTGTCAAACTGCTTCAGTGGATAAGCAGATACCTTTGTCATCCTGTCAGTCTTACTGTATGAACGTAATTAAAGCAAATGTTTCTCGTTGTTGACCATATTTGTTAACTTGTGACTGTCGATATTAGGTGGGCGTTGCTGACTATCTGCCTGAAAAGGGGAACTAGTGTAGATATTAGCAAATGAGCTTGCATCCTCTCTGTGGCCAGGCACCCCTCTCTGCTTATAAGAGTAGAATGCCACCTTACACCGTCAGTAACAATATCACTGTGGTGAGGGGGTTTGAATGGCTCACAATAAATCATGTATTTAATAGCTTCAGGGATATAGTTCATCTCTAGGTAGACATGACCTACTTCTTAGCAAAGTTCACACAAACTAAGTCCCTCTTGGGAAAAGACCAATGTGGATCTTCCCTGAATGCTCACTGTCCACTTTGTCATGTCATTAGTCATACTTGTCTCCATCATGATACAGATATCTGGTTCTTTGGCAAGCTGTTGCAACTCAGCCTCCTCCTTTCTCCCCTCTGGTTTGAGCTCAGTGGTCAACATCCTCATCATCATCCACCTCTGCCTTTTAGACTCCAGTGACTCTAGTTTTTTTTTTCTTAGGTTGCATAGGGTTTCTGGGGGATTTTTTTTTTTTTTTTTTTTTATCCCTGCAATGTTGATCTTCTCATGGAGGTGACCTGTAATACGGCCTATAGGACTTGTAGGCCATCTCTTGTGGGTGATAGGCCCCTCTCCCACACTGCCTGTGATCTTCCTCTCAATGTAATTTATGATCATCCCTGTCTCTTCTTGTGGTCTCATGCTGCCTTTTATGCCACTGCTGTCCAAATCTCTGCTCGCTTTGACACTATGCAGTCACCACTCCAGTCCAGCCCAGTTTTTTTTGTGCTGCTTTAACTCACATCCTGCTCCATTACTGCACTGTGAAGGAGTAACGCCACACATATCAATCTGAGTCTTAGAACGTTTCTGTTTATGCTACTTACTCATTGGCTTGATAACTTAGTCTTCTAGTATTTGTATCCTCTGAAATATAAAAAGGTTTTGCTAATTAATCATTTTACCTGATATGTTTTTCCCCACAAAAAGGCTGGTTGATGTGTATGTAGTCAATCGTAACCGTGCTGATGAAAGCAGAAAGTCTAGAACTTTTTCTCCAATCAGTAACTTACAAGTACAAAAGGGCACTCATTTTAGGTGTCTTCTTACAGTAATTGTCTGAGATTTTACAGTGTGTTATAAGAACAAAAGTGAGAGAAAGTAGCCTAGTAGTAATTTTGTGCTCTACAAAATGTATTTCGTCCAGCAGCGTCACATTCAGCGCTTCAGGTAATCCTGACTATCTGCTCTGTAAATTTCAGAATACTACTACAGTACAGTGGGTACGGATTAAAGTATTCAGACCCCCTTAAATTTTTCACTCTTTGTTATATGGCAGCCATATGCTAAAATCATTTAAGTTCATTTTTTTCCTCATTAATGTACACACAGCACCCCATATTGACAGAAACACACAGAATTTGACATTTTTGCAGATTTATTAAAAAAGAAAAACTGAAATATCACATGGTCATAAGTATTCAGACCCTTTGCTCAGTATTTCATATATTTAACTTAGGTGCTGTCCATTTCTTCTGATCATCCCTGAGATGGTTCTACACCTTCATTTGAGTCCAGCTGTGTTTGATTATACTGATTGGACGTGATTAGGAAAGCCACACACCTGTCTATACAGGTATGTGCCAAAAAATTAGAATATCAAGGAAAAGTCCATTTATTTCAATAATTTGTTTCAAAAAGTGAAACTTGTATGTTATATTAGTTC
>NW_018127881.1:4517235-4531400 GCF_001952655.1 Monopterus albus
ATTCTGTGTTTTTCTGTCAATATGGGGTGCTGTGTGTACATTAATGAGGAAAAAAAATGAACTTAAATGATTTTAGCATATGGCTGCAATATAACAAAGAGTGAAAAATTTAAGGGGGTCTGAATACTTTCTGTACGCACTGTATATAAGCATTAACTTATCTTGCTCCATTAAACATAAGCATTCCCTGTAAGGTAAAGTAAGATTTGTAATGCTCTGTAGCACAAATTGGTGGGAATATTAATCAATACAAATGCATCAGCAATTTCTGGATCTGGATTTTTGGGGATTGAGTTTGTACAACTCTCCTCCTGCCACATGCTGCTGCTGCTGCTGGGGGGAAGCCATGTTTTCTCGCAAGACTACAGTGTTATTCTTAGTGTTAAACATTTGCTTCTATTAGCTCAGATAAGGTTGTCTAATCGCAGTCAGTCAGTTACATGCTGCTGTAATACAAGAGGACAGTTGATGTAATAATTGTAATACTGGTCACCGAAGGTCAAAAAGAGTTACTTGTGAGTTATGAAGCAGAGATGGACACACATATAATAATATACCTGTCTGCTGTTTGTACCATATTTATGTAATGTAGTCACTGTGATGATGACCCAAGAAAATTAAATTTGACTATTCATGTAGCTGCAACTCACTGCATTAAATGTGCTGTAATGGACATCTGACTTTACGCTTTGAATGTTTGCCAAATTATAAAATAGGAATCCCGTTCCAAAAAATACAGGCATCACTAAGACTCCACAGACATGTTAGCAAAATTCTAGGGGTCACCTAAGTCCTTAGGATTTCAGGTCAGATTTTATTTGTATATCGAAACATTTTGTCTCAAGGGGCAAGGCTTTGACAGCTGGAGACCATGGATGTCTGTGCAGAATGCTGTGGCAATAAATCCAATAGCTGTTCAGATATTTCAGTCAGGACCAGAGGTGGCTTGACAGATGCTGCCAGCCCTAAAGCAATGACACATTAGTTGGCTAAAAATTGTGACACACTGTCTCATGATGGTATATATGTAATCTATTACACTCTTCAGTCGGCTATGTCAAAAGAAGTGGCAGTTCAGACATAGAAATCCAGCTTCCATAAAACATTAATATAGTGTATATAGGCATTAAACATTTACAAAAATGAATAAAATATTAATTAAATTAATGACATGCCATTGCTGACATGTAGTATTTACTCTGCCCTGACACAAACACTTCCTATTTATTATCTGAATAATCAAGATCCAGAGAGTTACTGTAAAGTGAAGCAGTCCCCCGACAGAAAGGAAATATATTTACCATACAACATCATAATGTACTTGAGAATGGCAAAGCTTGAAGGCGAGAGTGAAATGGTGCATAGCAAATGAAAGCAATATTGGCAGTGTAAAAGAGAGACCCTGGCTGCAGTATACTGTGTTCTGTATTCTGCTGTCACAGTGTTTCACGTTCCTTGTTAGCAAGGCCTAGTTTCATTGTAAAGGCTTTGCCCACCTCATCACACCTGGTTTTCCTTCCCTGAGGGAAACATGTTACCCGAGCGTCTCTCTTTAACCTGGGGAAGTCTTCATACAGCTTTTGTCTGGTTCCTGTCTTTCCCTGGGGCTCAATTAGAAACATTGTGCAGTGCACTCCACAGTTACATAATTGCAGGCTGTTGTCACAGACAAACGACTATGTTCTCTTTAAAAGCTTGGAAATAAGACAACCGACATCTTTGTCTGCTGGGGATGACAGTTAAGTACATATTCATCAAAATGACAGACAACTGATGCAGAGCAATTAATAAAATAAATTAAATCTGATACAGCTTTGTTAGTAAAGTAAGAAGAAGAAGTAAGAAGTCTAAGTTAAAACAAACTCTTAACACAGGTATTGAATGTACAGTAAATACAATCTAAAACAAAGATGTAATCAACTTGCATCAAGGCTGATGGTGTAAAAATAAAATCTTAAAATAGAGCTTTAATCCCACCAAAGGTGTTTTTTGTACTCAAAAAAAAAAAAAAAAAAAAAAAAAAAAAAACAAACAAAAAACATGGCACCCTTACACCTACCGGTATCAATATACTTTTACATACAGTATATGCAAAATACCGCTAAAAAAAGTTTAGCTTTTAGCTTGCTCTTTATATCTAAAATGTAAATGGTTCCTAAAAATAAAAGGAATCAATTATACATAATATAAAAACATGATGTGAAATTTACACACATACTAGTGATGCATGACCAACAGTATTAGTGTCTGTGTAGACAGTCTGTTATACAGTATCTTCTGTGCCAGATCCATTTTATCCCACTGTAAATAATCACTAGAGCACCAAATACATATTTACATTTGCTGAAAGCTACCATGTCCAGCTGTTTTAGGGATTTACATAACTTTCCCCCCTTAAAAAATGGAATAATTATTTGTTACTCATGTAACAAACTCACAGGCATGTTATGAGGTAGTGTTATCAGCCCAGAAATTTTATATCTGTGCACCTCTAATATGTATGACTACACAGTAATACACATGAATGATAAAGCTACATATTCACTACAGTGTTGTACACTATAAGTAATGAATAACCATTACTGAACAGTGATTCTGTGTTCTGTTATTTAGAATTATATATTCACTCAGACATACAGCATTTAATTTATTTATTTCTCTATTATTCTTTTTCCCCTGTAGGGAGGCACCCGTCCAACATTTTGCTTTTATGTAGTCACTGAACTATCAGAATATTACTCCTTTGATTGTGCAACAACTGCAGGGTATTCATGAGGTACTGTTTCCTAGCAACATAGTGTATTCTCTATGTGTAAACTACAGTAGCATGTCTTTGATTTTGTGTAACTAGCAATGGCAAAAGGTGACTAAAATTTTTGATGAATATTTGGAAAAATGTGAAGCTGTCAGTGTAACGGTGGTCTAAGGTTTTGTTCACATGTAGGTTTAGTTTTGTTTTTTTTTGCTTCATAGATGCATTCACTTTTTCCCTTCAAGCCCTTCTTCTCTTCTGTTGGAAAATTGTACTTGCAGATCAGGCTTTTTACAGCAAAGCAGCCCCTGTTAGTGCTGAGTCTGTTTATGATGGTATACAATAGCATTGTTGCACAGCTCAGAGAGCTCAGTCAAAGGACCCTTGAGAGAAAGATCACTGCATTGCTTCTCTCAATCCTGCTGTATATTGGTGCTCAATTCAAGACAAATGTGCGCCTGTGCTCATTCTGTCACCTGAGAGCAGTTGTTGTATTATCTTCAGGGGCACACGGGATAGGACTATACATAGTTTATCTGTTCAGCTGTTCATACTTGCACAAGGATTGCTTCAGCATTACTGCTGAAGATAGTGTTGACTCAGTCCCCATGCACTGCAATCAGATACAATTGTAAATGGTTAAAGAAATTAAATTGGCTTTGATTGCTGAAAACCAAATTCAATTACTTTTTGGGAGCTTTCATCTGAGAAAAGATGGTTAACGTTTACACTTTGACATAGTTCAGTTGTTTTAGGAAATTGTGCCAAGACCATTTCAAGAACATATGAAAGGATTAATAATTGCACTGTGATCCAGTCCTTGTGTGATGGGGTTTTGTCTGTGCTCATTTTGTGTATGCTATTTCCCACTGCTGTGCGAGCAGCATTTGAATTAATTTATTCCACTAATCTGAAGAAGCTTTCATTGTCACTTTGATCGCATAGTGATGATGAGGAGGGGCCTGCGCTCAAGAGGAATGCTTTTTCGGGTCAGGGTTGGTGTCTGCTTTTACATCATAAGACTAGCTAATCAGCAGTGTAGTGGAGCTGTACACTTGTAGTGTCTTTAGTTCATATAAGTTATTAACTTGTGTGGATAAACCTCTCAGCCTCTATCTGAGCATTTGCATCTCCCTATCTGCAATTACACAGTTGAGTAGATAGCTTTGAACCCTCAGTAGACGTGTCCTTATGACTGGCCACAGAGATTTGTTGCTGAATGTATTTTGCCATCATGCTGTCGAAGAGCATCTCAGGTTGTCCTAAATATTCTTTTGTCTATTGAAAATTTTTGGCTTTCAGACTCAGAATCACTGAAGCAAAGAGGCACCAGCTGTTGGAGAGATAATACAGCCTCGCCTGTCTTCTCCACAGTCCATAGTTATACTGTAAAAAGCCAAGTCTCTGCTGACTAAAACTGATGTGCACAGTGAGAATTCTGGTGGTGCCATCATTTCAAAAAGTCACATCAGAACAGGGTTTTCCCAGTCCTCCTTTTTCCCTAGCAGTAATTCAGTTATTCAGTGCCCTGGTGAGTTTTTTCTAAAGTCATGATTCTCATCAAAACCCACTGTGTGTGTTGTCATGGCCCCAGTGAACCTGTTGAATTAGTTTCTCTCCTTATGAGACATTTGCAGGTCAGATTGTCTCCTGTCCCTCAGTCTGCATGGTACCAGCCCAGCTGTTAATAAGTACAGTAGGACAGTCTGGGTGTAATGCACGTTTTTTTGTATTATTTACTTTGCATTTCAAAAGCATGTGTGGTAAGGCATTTGAAAATGGAGATGAACTGAAAGGTCTTGGCATGAGCTTGTGACTTTGTACATAATTCTCAGGAGCAGGAAATATTCCTTGAGAGCTAAAGAGAATGGTATTGACTTCCTGTTTTGTTCAGATTGTGATTGCAAAAACACTTGAAATGCTTTGTTTGCTTCATTTTCTAATGCTGTACTGTGTGTTCCTAATTTTGACAAGTGCCATGACATATTTCTAAATTTGTTCAGAGAAAGGGAAAAAAGTAGTCAAAAGGACTATGCCATGCAAAACCTTATAGTCTCACGGGGCTGTTGCACTGTGGACACCTCATTCTGTCTCTGAAATACGAAGATGATATATACTCTGCACATTCCAGTAATCTAGTACTCGGGCATGCAGTTAACACCCTTCCTAAGCAACAACTGTTATTTTTGAGGCTTTTATATTGTGGGCTCACAGAACCAGGGAGGCGTGGAGAAGATGATGGATCCTGAGAGCTCGCTGCATGCAGAGACCTTGGATTCAAGTAGCAGCTAACCATTCATTTTAAATAATTTCATGTTTCCCTCCACCAATTCGCTGTCCTTCCAAGTGCTATTATCAGAGCAACTGTGGCAACATGTTATTCAGGAGATGGCAGCTATTGTCTTTTTTTCTTTAGGGCTGACAAACCTGTTTTTAATCTGTATTATTTTCTTATAGCAGGAATAAAACACATATACTCACACTTAAGTTCTGCCAATCATTTAGCTGAGGATAATCCAAGTTTGCTAGAGTATCATTGTGGCTTTTTTTTTTAAATCAGGCATCATGCAGTGCAAGACAAGTATTACTAATAACCTGTTAGGGAAAGTTCTTCTGTTTTCTTCCTCCAAAGGGATCAAATAAAAGCACAAGCTAACTCACAAAAGAAGGAGATAATTCTGAATGGCACAAACCTTAAAACAGATGAAGTTTGAAAACATTTTTAATAGAAATAAAAATTTTGTATAAAAAAACTAAACATGCTTCACACACTTCAGTAGTTTTCATGAGGTTTTACAAATACATAGTCAGATAGCCAGGCACTGTATCTTTTTTCCCCAAATTTACGATATGTCAGAACATAAAGCAGACATCATCAGTCTATTTAATAACATACATTAACTTGCCATTTAATTTGGTCAGCACTCGCATTTTATTCTGCAACACAAATGGTGTTGAAAGAAATACATAGGGAGGCATGAAAAGCAGCATTGAATTCACAACACAAATGACCCCACAGTGTTTTCCCCAAGACATTAGAGGGCTTTTATACAGCTTGAAGCCAACTATTAATCTGTTCAGCGAGCTCAAGGTGATGGATAGACATGTTGTATACTTTTGCAATTATATTTTCATTTGTCGAAAAGCCTTACAACTTCCTGTCCCCTCCTACTTATCATGAGGGTGCCTGAGGAGGACATGTATGGTGATCGCGTTTTCTCTGTAGATGGTCCATTATGGATATCACCTTTAGGACATTTTGCACAATCCTCTCAAGGGCAAACTTCATCTTAATTCCCCTCCTAATGGATCTGTACAGTTAAGCTTTACCCTTATGCTATATGTGACCAAGAGTGTAGCTGGTGGCAGTGATGTGGAGGGTCATCTCGGATGAGAGCTTACAGTACAATCTCCTGGTTAAAATACTGTTTATTTTAACCAGGAGCTACTGTTTCAAAGCACATACAGGTACACGGAGGGCAGTGGCAGCCTTGGGCTAGCTGGTAGTACAAATCATGGCCTCACTTAAGCACAGAAAAACAATCACTCACTAGACCTTCACCATTTGAGAACAGGTTTTAACATACAATAGGCTCAGGCCCAAACAATTGTTAACAACGCTGCAACAGAGTTTAAATGCATTCCAAAGATTTTTTTTCTTAACTCTTTTTAACAACACAACACAGGATGTTGAAACTGGCATGCTCAAAATTGGCAGAGACCATCCTATACGTGTAGTCCTTAGTAACTCAATAGAAACCTGAAAGAGGAAATAAAACCCCCATGGATTCTGGTACAAAACTGTTGCATTGTTGAGATGATCAGATTTCCAGTTGTTTGACTCATGAGAGCACATTTATAAAGAAAAACAAACACAAAACCCTTTTTGAAATCCATGAACCGTGTTTTCATGCCTTTTTGGTGTTGATTAATCTCTTGTGATGCCTTGAGGATTTTAAGATTAATTACAGTTAGCAAAACTGGCAGATGACATTAAGAACACCTGAACATATTCTTGATTTCAGTTCAGTTTCAGTCAGTGCTGCTCAATGTGACAGAGAAGTCTTAGAACGAGGGCATAGCTTAAATGTAAACACTCAAAAGGAAAGCTCCATCCTTCAGTCTCCAGGCCTCTGCCATGCAAATATTTTTCATTTTTCTTTTTTTGTGTTTATTCTTGTGAGGCAGACAGAAGATGGAACCTTATAATTATACTGTTTTCTGTTCTGGTCACTTGTTTTGTCCTGCATCACTTTGCTGTGTCTCCTGGCCATGTTATGTCTTTTGGCAATGCTTCTGTGGTCTCCACCCATACACTCACATGTCCACGTTTTTCTGACCGTAAGTGAAATTCCACTGCATGCTTTTCTTTCTGTCAAGGTGGAAATCCTGAATTGTGATAACAACCTTCATACCTTAGATTGCATGGTTGCTGTAGCTGATGTAGGTTTGCTTTGTTGGGAAATCTGAAAGAGAAGAATGAGAGGGGAGACTGAGAGACAACATAGTGTCAAGGTAAACTATTACAGTTTATGGGATGAGGAAGACTAAGCACTTAAGTGTATTTATTCGGCCCTGTTGTCAGTTGCTGACTAGTTCTTTGCAGTGTAGCAAAAATTACGGCAATGCTTAAAATTCTGTGGCACTCTGGCCACATTTTATACACACCCTCTCTTACCTACAGCAGATGTGTGTGTGTGTGTGGGGGGGGGGGTGTTCAGTAAAGCCCACTGCCCTCCCCACCACCACCACCTTTTCCTTTAGCTATTTGGCCTCAACTTTGCAGTTGTCTCCCCAGACCGTGTTGGCTTATTCACCGAGGTGGAGCAGATAAATCCTGACATATTGCCACCATATCTCGGTAGTTGTGGGAGCTGGCCTGGACTGGAATTTTTCAATTTCATCACGCCATATATCCGCACTGGCGATGACAATGACAAATAGTGCTTATTCAAATAGCCATACACTGTACAGCCCTTGTAAATGGAAACACCATCAGGCTAAGTTGCTGCTGGCTATCAATTCTGCATCTGCCTTCTCACCACTTATTCTAACACAAGGCCCTAATAAACCTGAACTGAAACTTAAAAAAAGATAGGAATTAATGTTGCTTTGTGTGTATATGTGTAGCTATTCTGATGGGCCTCACAACACCGTGCCATTACAATGCACTGTCGTACAGTTTATATTGATTTCTGCTTTTGCATTAACAGTAAATTCAGTGTCAGCTCCTTTATTTTCCTATGGCAGGAATCATTTCTCACTACTGTTGGTATGAAAAGTTAGGAGTAAGTACAGCTTTAAAATGCATGACAATAGATGGGATTTGTATATAATAGTACAGGCCAGAGAGGTAGTATAACTCTGTTGATGGACATGATCGATTAAAAGCTTTTCCCGGCCCAATGAAAGCAGAGGAAGAGCATTTGGGACGTCACAAGTCATTTCTGCTGATTAGTTGCTGAAGTCATTATTTACCTCACTTGTAAACCCAGATTCTGTCACTGATACAGAAGCATTGAACACTTTTATCGGTATTGAGATTAGGAGGATGCAGACATTGTGAGAGATTCAGCTGCTTTAGAAAGATGAGTCAGATGCCCCTTGATTATTGATTGTTCAAACTCTGGCTGCAGCTATGACTTAAACCAAATTAAAATGAAGGTCCTTTTACTTTTTAAAAAAATCTGGTAAAGTTGTAAAATCAAAGCATGGAATGGATCGCTGGATCAATATTTTCCAGCAGTTTAGAACAATAATTCCTGGTAATATAATGAATTAATCATTGCACATGACCTTGATAGCAGCCGTAAAATGAATGTATGAATAAATGACTGGATTAGCCGATTAAAAATGGCCCATATACATTAGGTCAAAGTTTTGAGGAAATTATTTGCTAAAATCACAGACAAAACATTTTATAACTAGTAACTAGTATTTATAAATATTCTGTCTAATGTAGAAAAATTATTTAGGACTTTTTTCAATGATAATTTGACTTGGAATGTTTTAAGGTTTACTGAAACAGAATAGCTGCATTTTGATCTGCCAAATATGTTCTGTTTTGACAATCCATTTGTCCACAACTCCACCCTCTGCACACATAATTGAGAATCCTGTAATGCTTCCTCCTGACTCACAAACAATATCCACTCCACTCCATCCACCCAAATGAACAACAGAGGCACATTTACTGAATTCAATGAAGTGTCAAATAACATGCTAAGTAATTATTTTTTTTTACTGTTTCCTATCTGTGCATTAGTTAGTTTGATTTACAGACACTGAAGGACAAACCGTGCCTGAAGAGAAAACAAAACTAAGAATAAAAAAAAAAAAAAAAACAGTGGGTGTTTAGTCAAAGACTTCCTCATTAGCATTCATGTTCTTACTTTGTGTTTCGAGGCTTTCACACAGCTCGGTTTTGGCTTCTCCGTTGGGTCTGAGCCCAGCCTTGGGGTTGAACTTATTGGACATGGTGGCAGCAGTAACCACAGCCTTGAGGCTGCGTGTGCGCTTGGGCACATTCTGCTCAGGGTGGAAGAGAACCACGTAGACCTTGGGCATATAGAGCAACCCAAGGGACACTGAAGCACTCAGGCTCACAGAGATGGTCAGCGTGGTTGTTTGGATGTACAACTGCAAGAGGCAAACACCAAACACGTACAGTTTAGCCTTTTTTGACACTTGACATTAACAGATTTTCTATAGAATAATAATCAATTACATTTGTTGGCACCTTTCAAAACACACAGGAAAGCAAGAAACATTAACAATGAAGAATTAAAGCACACAGCAGCAGAAACATGGCAAAAAAGCTGAATGAAAAGAATGACATGATTTACTGTATAAAGAATCTGCTAATTTAAACAGATGTGTTATGAGCTGTACAATAGTGTCCAGCTGGCGAATAGCAGTTGTGAATCCTTACTGTTAAGTCTTGGTGCAGAGCAGCTGAAGGCTCTGGCAGAGTCTAAAAACAGGGGTGGAGAGCAAAGCAGTTGGAATGAGAAGGTTGTGAGGATGGTGAAGGTCAGAAAGGGATAGTGGTGTCAGATTATAGAGAGATTTGAAGGAAAGTAGTAGAATCTTATAGTGAATCCGTTGTCAGGGAGCCAGTGAAGCTGGATAAGGGGAGGTGTGACATGGTCAGTGGACTTGTTGCGGGTAAGGATTCTTGCAGCAGGATTTTGTATGATTTAAAGCCGATGGCGACATTTATTGGGGATATCTCAGAGGACGGTGCTGTAATAATCAATTGGAGATGTTATAAGAGTGTGTATAAGAAGTGGAGTGCTATGACATGAGAGGGACAGGATGTAGTGTGGATATATTGCATAGATGGAAACAGGCAGTACCTGAGGCACTGTTCATGTGAGGGCTAAAGAAAAATATGCTGTCCAGTATAACACCAGAACTATATGTGTAGCAGCCTGTACATTACAACTGCTGTGTGTCATTCTTATTAGAGCGTCCAGTGACCCATTTGTTGGCCAAGCTGCTGTTTCTACTGTGAACAATAAAGGCCTCAAAGCTATTTAATACAAGTGATGTGATAAAACCTGTTTAAAATCAGCATCTCATTTGCTTTAATAGTGCATGTGCCGACCCAGCCAAGACCACCTTGTTTGTTTAATTTTCTGCTATACTAGTCTTAATATGGCCATCACATCAACCCGAACAAAGATTTGATAACACCAGTTGATTGGATCCTATTCTGACTTATAACAAGCAGGCCCATAAAAAAGAAACAAGCCCATGAAAATTTTACACATGGTCAAATTGTCTGAATCACGGGGGAGGGCAGCACTGAGTATCATTCTCACTCATTCCATTTTAATTGTTTGTAAACCTGCAGGAAAATAATGAGTCATCTTCAGGGATGGCTTAACCAAGAAGTAAAGCTTGTGCAATTTTTTATATATCATGCTGTGTTGTGACTGCTTCACTGGCCCTCTGAGAGGAATTAACTTGTACATTGTGTTACAGAAGCTACAGTTTAATGGTACTGCAGAACATCTAGGCATTCTCTACAACAGCGTTGCCAGTCTTTTGCACACTGGTTGAGGGAGGGAAGTGTCCGTGCAGGCACAACCAAAATAAAGGTCAACTTTTTGAGTATTAAAGTACAAATTGGACCTTTTGTCTCCCTATCACCTAAAAAGAAACTCTTAGTCTCTAAATCTGTGGTTTTGCTTTCTTACCATTAGCTAACTTATAATAACATTATTATGCCTTGTTCATAACGTACTGTGTTGTGCAGACCATAATTATGAGCAGGCGAGTTGGAAAAAGAGTTTGCGTCAGTCTGTGACACAAATCCGATCATTTCTGGGAAACTAAAACAGTTCCCCAGAGCTCAAGGTGATATCTTCACTTGTCCAGCCACTAATCCAAAACCCAAAGATATTCCGTTTACAGTGATATGAAAAAAACCCCAGCAAATCCTCACACTGTAGGAGCTATAGCAAGCAAATGTTTGCCCTTTATTCTAGAAAAAAGACTGAAATAATGAGCAGTTATAGATGAATTTTCTGTTGACTGACTAATCACTTCAGCTCTAATTTGATCATTAATCCTACTATAATACCTGATGTTCCTGCATCTGCTCTGTTTCGATGGGAAACACCATAAACTCAGTGAATTTATTTCTCTCTTAAATATCCCACACTGCCTGAAGTAAAAGCTAGTTTTGTTTGTTTTAATGAGGCATACTCAGATCTTCTTAAGGCAGTATATTAAATATATTTCTTTAGATATTTAAAAAAAATCCATAAGTGCCACATGTATAGGAAGATTTTCAATATAAAACAGTGCTGTGGACAAGAGTGATCCATATCACAGCAAAACCACATGAGAGCAAGATGGAAAAAAGTGCAGTTTATTTTCTTAGGTTACCATGAGGACTGATTTACAGCCACAATTAAACCACTGATGACATTGGTCCCTGCTGGTTTTTCATCAAAGCAGAGAAACATTTAGCTCTCTGGATGTGAACTCAGCATGAATATCATGTTTGTTTTTATAATTTGTGACTCTCCATGGTGCTTTCCCTCCAGAATGGCTGCATCTCATCTCAGCTAGCTCTGGTACCATGTGGGAATGCTAGCTGGGGAGAGGGACAGAAGGACAGAGGCAGTATGACAGAGGGACAGCTCAGTGGTCCCCTCCTAGCTGTAGAGAGCGTTAACTAGTGAACTGCTCTGGACTCAGTTCACTCCTGCCCCAGGGACAGACCGCTGAAGCTGTTATTCATATAAAGAGGAAAAAAAGGCTTTGGTGCATTTCACCCAGGAATAGGTAGCTATGTCAGCAGTCACACTGTAATGATTTAAGAGAAGAATGAAAATATTAGAGGTTAATAAACCATCATCTGAAATGGAGCTGTGGGATCTGAAATACATATCAAGAATTAGAAAAAAATATAAATTTTACAGTATATTTCACAATATGGTAGTAATATATAGGTGTATAAAAGTAGTTCACGTTCAAATGTTTCAGACTAACAACTATTTCATCATCAATCATCTGTGATTGTTTTCTCAGTTAAAACTGCAAGGCATTGCCATACAATTTGTGTTGCTTGACTAAGGCTATACATGAACTCATTACAGACTGAGTTGAAATTAAACATTCTTTCTTCAAGGCAAAAGTATAAAAAACAAAAAAGAGCCATACAAGTATCAAGGAAAATGTAAAATCTGGAAAACAAATCACATTAAAGAATCAAAGTTCAATGCAATGAATTGTGTTCCACTCTTCCACGAGATCCAGTGAAACTCTTCTCATTTGTTAATAATGTGCTTATAAATATTACTTTTGAAGAGAATTTTGTAAAGCAGCAACAACACAGTCATTAAGACAGAATTTTTTTTTAGTTTGATGTGATATTAATGAGATTTTCAGAAACTCAACAATGAATTTCTTCTACATTCACAAGCAAACTTTTCACAAAGATCATGTAAATCTGTTTTCTAAAAGTGTGTCTATGATACGGACTGAGTGGAACACTGAACGTTGTTGACACGGTTGTCTCTGGTGCTTCTCTACTGCAGTTTATTTATCATATAATGCCGGAGTTATGCCTAACAACTTTTCAGTGTCACAGACACATTTCTGATGTCTGATAAAATCATGAGAGTTTTGCTACAGTCGTGTTGCACTCCCGTTATCTCAATCTTTTGGTGTAAGGTGGTTATCTGAGCTGGTTTAAGTCGCTCTATGTCTCATGTTGACGTTCCAATAAAATCAACCATGTTTAAATATTATCATGTCTTTATTCTTGGCTTATGAAGTGACATGAGCATCGTAAACAACCAGTAGGCGAGCTCTTTCCAGCACTAAACAGGAAGCAGCATAGCGGGCACAGAAACAGTGGTAATTATGACGGAGACTCAGTGAGGTATCAGAAGTCACGGTTCCATTGCACTGTTACAAGGGAGGATAAACTGGTGGAGTTGTGGAGTGAGCAAGAGTGTCTCTTTGGCATGTCATCCAAATTGTACCCTGATAGAGTGGAGAACTAGAAAAGGTGGTGTCTGCTCCATTTGATTCTTTCTTCTTGTAGCTTCCCATCAGGGGCATGATGGGAAGTAATCTCAAGAGAAATCTAGTTGCAGTCTTGCAAATAGGGACATTGCAAAATCCCCAGTCTTTGCAGAGTCATGGTCTATGACTAAACTTCTGAATGACTAATGAGGCAGTCTTTAGATGTGAGAGGGTGTCAGATTTAGTCGTTTGTCTTTTCGGAGTCTTATCATAGTCTTCCAGTGTAAGGCCAGCATAATAAACACAGACACTGATGGGTCTTCATAAACTATTCCCAGCTGATGTATTGGCCTCACTCATTTGTCCCCTGTAGCTTGAAGCACAGTTTGACTATACACTCACCGGCCACTTCATTAGATACACCTGTACATTTGTATGCCATTCATTGCAACACTATGACAATTATATATTTAAATATTTTGAGCTTCATAAACAGATGTTAAGGCAGAAGTGTTGCATTGAATTGCATACAGGTGTACCTAATGAAGTGGCCGGTGAGTGTATATTATTCCAAAAATTTAATTTATTGCACAGCCCTTATTTGATTTGATTTGATTTGATTTATTCATTCAAGCGTGTAAAACAGTTATGTCAACACATGTAATTTCACACATATCCAACAATAATAATCCAATATCAATTTACTTATACCTAGTACATGCTTGAATGGAGTAGGAAGAAGTCAGACTTATCTAGTCCTACCCCATGACATCATTTTACAACTTTTAAATCCTAAGCAATATCTCTAGATAAATAATTATCCTCTACACCACACAAGTAATATACTACAGAATTATTAGTGTGTTAACATTCTACATAATTACATTCATAGTTAATTATCTTCTACGCTACACAAGTAATATAC
>NW_018127881.1:4534002-4578440 GCF_001952655.1 Monopterus albus
AGTAAATTATCTACTACCCTAGACATTTTGTCTACTTTCTTGTAACAAAAGTTTTTATCTATGTACAAGGCCACACCACCTCCCATCTTATTCTCTCTGTTTATGCATACCAAGTCATAGCCTTCAAGGTCAAAATCCATTCCTCTTACAGTGTTGATCCAAGTTTCCGTAATAGCAATTATATTAAAAGAAGGTTTTAGACTACTAAGATAATGTTTTATACTCTGAAAGTTTGCGTATAAACTTCTGCTATTAAAGTGAATTAGTGATAATTTGTTTTCAGTCTTGACATTGCTGTTAAACTGCTCATCCGTGTAATACTTGCAGTTATTTTCAGAGTTCTTTAAAAAGTTTTTTTCAGGGTCAAAATCTTCGTCCGGTTCATGATAATGAATTTCAGTATTTCCAATTGTGTTCAGTTCCAGCTCCAGTCCCTCAAAAACTATTAACTTCTGTAACAAATCGCTTGCCTCATTCCGTACATGGGTCATGCTTGTTGTTGTTGGCTCCAACGCTCATCTGCCATCGCAGATATCAATATACCTGCGTGTTTCTTCATACATCTGAGGGTCCAGCGACCCCTTCATACAAACAATATATTTATGTCTGGTATTTCAACAGATAGCATCAAGGTAATACCATAAAAAAATCTCTCCCTATACTGCATCACAGAGCTACTGTGCATTTGCTTATAAATGGAGCCCTGTTTTCATTGCCAGGCCAACCCCATTGTTCAATCCATTAATTTGTTTCCTCCTGAATGCATTGCACCTGAGTGTTGCAACAACGGTGTTCATAAAAGCAAGCTGCTGTATCTCTGACATACCTATCGTCACACTGTCATCAACAAATCTTGCTTGAGGCAAAACATAACACAGATGAAGCAGTGTAGGGCAGCAGTAAAGCAGTGGGGATCAATGAATATATACAGTATATGATGTGAATAGTTTTAAAAGATCCCCCATCTCTGCCTACAGCAAGCACAACACAACTGAATGATGGCATCTGTGAGAACTGATGATATAGGATTAATTTGCGGGTTAATATATGTAAACAATCTATTTTCACTTGGGACTCTTGAGAGTTTTTGCTTCAGGAGATGACTTGTAAAATTCATTTAAACTGCAGAATTCTCATCCTAAAATAATCTACTGCATTATTTCTCAGCATGCCATGGAAACATTCAGTAGAGTGGCTTGCTGCATGAAATTTCACTATAATTGCACTCTAATTAAGCTAATAAACAAATAGAAGCCTTAGGGGACACAATAATACAGCTTCATGGGAGAATGTCATTTATAAAGATCGCAATCCTGTGGCCTTTATTAGCTTCACGACCTGTTCTGCCATTATTAGAGCATCCTGAGGTCAATGGCTGAGACCCAGAAGGCTGCTGTGCTGTAGTCCTAATGAACCCAACAACTGCTCTCCGTCCAAGTCCGAGATATTGCTCAACTCCCCATGGTCTGTGGCATCAATCTTCATTATGTATTACTGGGCCTTTGGGGACATTAGCGTGAATAATGCTGTTTATCTTTGGACTGAAAGGAGACGGAGAGAATGGGAAGGGACCAGAGGGGTGGTAACAGGTAGCAGGGATGAACACTGAACACAGTCACAAGCACATTCCTGTCTGACATCTGTGCTTATTGAACTCCCTGCTACTCCCACTCTGTCTGACTAAAGCGCTAACAGCAGTTTTTTTTGTTGTTGAGTTGACAATGCCAGTAGTGTGATGGAGCCTTCATAGAGAAATAAACAAAACCACCTAATTCATCAGTCCATTCATGCACTGTAATGGCAGGACCTCTTTGTGTGGGCTGATTGAATTTGACCTGAGCCTACCTGTACTGTGCAGCCTCATTCCCATACATGCTATTGTCCAATGCCCCTCCTCTTGCCTCTGTTTTCGCGACAGCCAATGATTTAGACTGTTCCTCCAGGTAAGCAGGTGTCATGTCTATTCCTGAAGCTAGCATACTGCTTGGTGATCATGCTGCATTGATAGACCAGATGTCCCTGTTTGAGTGATAGTGAAAACCTCCCATGGCATTCGTTGCAGTTATCCTGGCACCAGATGACAAATAAATGACTGTGCTTGTAATGCTGAGGCAGAGGCCTGCTGTAAACTGGTGATATGCGCATATGTGGTTAGATAAGGTAAATCAAGACCCGGAGGAAGTGGAGCAGTTAATTGCTCTGAAAGACATGTCAACGTGGGCTGCGAGCCTTTGTAGGGCCTGTCATATAGTAGGATGATTGTGAGGTGTGTCTGCTTTGACATGTTAATTCCTTGAATAGGAACACTGTTTATGTAAGAGCTCAGAGAATCAGTCGGGGGGGGGGGGTTTGCCCACTTAAGTTGCAATAAAGCCAACAAGTCCTTCAAATGAATGACAAAATATGTTGGCTGTACTGTAACTGCCCTTCAGAACGTCACGTACAGTATTTCATTATGTGTGTGTACCCACCCATGGGTACTGGCGCAAAAACAGTCCTGCTAGGGTTCAGACAAGATCAGGGTCTGGGTTCAAGTAAATATTCTGATAAGGTTAGGAGATCTTTGTTGTCATCATACACTTAGGAAATGACTGTAGTCACGGTTAAAAAGAAACCAAGCAGTCTCCCATGTTAAAGTGTACCTAAACCTAAGCCACTTTTTTCAGCTGAAAACCAATAGTGCTGATTCAGGTCCAAATCTTGCTGTCTACAGGTTGAAACCCACTTAATGCAACAGAGTTTTGTTATTAGCTGATCTGGTGGCAGGTGACAAGCACGGTGCCACTTTTTGTCACAAGCCAACCAAACAACCCCACCTTTTCCTCACTGGCCTCCCCACCCGCTCCTATAAGATGAACAAGCTTGCACTGCTAAATTTAGCCTACCTTGATAGCTAACCAAAGGTGCTGTTGTGTCATGTTAATTTGGAATCTAAATCTATGTCTGTGCCCATTACCTGCTGCCTAACATTGTCTAGCTGTCCTGTGAGGTCAATTGAGGTTGGTAAAGTGATGAATATTGCAGTAATTTGGCTGTGCTGTAACCACAAGAGTGGGTAATGTAGCAAAAGTCGGTAACATTAGCCTATACCCTTATTCAGTGGTCGTTGCAGTTGATGAGATTTGTTCAGAATGTTGGTTTGACTAATAGTTTTGCATGTTTAAAATTTATTAACAAGTTTATTTTTAAGTACATAGATGGTATAGGAGACTAGGAAAATGGGATCGATGTTTTTATGTTTTTTAAGAGTTTATAGACAATATGATTAATTGGAAATTGATAAATAATGCTTAGGTGCACCCTTACACTATTTCCTCCTTTGCTCATGACAGACAAGAGTTACAATTCCTACAACCCATAGAAAGTGTTGTCACTTTGTCACTTGGATGTAAAAAAACAGGTTGTTAGGGCGTGATGAAATGACTGACGCCTGGAAGTGCAGTCGCTTAAAAGCAACTTTTGGCTGATATGATTATTTTCTCAGTGGTACAGTGACGTTCTGGTTAGTGCTGTCGCCTCACAGCAAGAAGGTTCCGGGTTCAAACCCGGGCTGACCCAGGGCCTTTCTGGGCAGAGTTTGCATGTGTGGCTTCCGCCCACAGTCCAAAAACATGCAGCTTAGGTTGACTGGTGACTCTGAATGGAGTGTGTGTGTGTGGTTAGTTGTATACTTGTGAGCCCTGTGATAGACTGGCGACCTGTCCAGGGTGGACCCCCCCTCTTGCCCAGTGTCAGCTGGGATTGGCTCCAGCCCCCCTGTGACCCTATTCAGGAATAAGCATTGCAGAGAATGGATGGAAGGATGGATGGATTATTCTCTTTGAAGAAGGAAAAAATTCCCTAAAGCTAAATTTCTGTTTTGTGTTCCATTTCTTGTCATACCTTCACATCGCTCAGGGCAGTAGTAGAAGTTTTCTAACTGATGAAAGTGGAAATCCCAGACATTGCGTGTACAGTTTTTTACAGGAAATGATAATTAATGAGTGACTAATATAATTTGGAGCAAGAGTGTCTTATACAGTATAAAGCTTGCATGAGAAAAGTTTTTCAGGATTTATAAATTAAATTCATCTGAAGTATGGAAAAAAAGAGTAGGACTTTGCTTACCCTTCAAAGATTTTTTTCACTTCTGTTTTACTATTCAAAGCCATACTAGCTAATGGATTATCTCATCCTCTAAAAAAGCTGTTCTGTCTCTTTGTGGTTGTATAATTCCCTTTCATCTTCAGAGAGAGGAGGTGGAATGATTAAACAAAGAGCATGCTGATGTCCATGGCTGCTGGTGACATGTGACTTAAGATGTGCAACATTCACATTAAAAAATGTGTACTTTGCACTTGGACTGCTTTCTCTTTAGCATCTAGGATAGGGCTGGGCGACAAGGCTTATGTACAGATCAAAAGTTAGGCATTTGTTTATAACAGTTATCGATGAGGTTATTATCGTAATAATTAGTATTATTGTTTTACCGACCTAGCCCTAATCAGGAATATATAGGGATGATATATATGTAACAGACACTCCATTTATATTAGGGTCAGAAGGTTTCTCTTTTCTTTTTTTAACATGTAGAAGCTGTTACTTAGTTTTAGTGTTTCCATCAGTGGATTTATGGGTAAGAGAAGGCCGGTATGCAGAATCAAAGCCGTCTGGGCATTGTGCTGTTAACATAATTTGAAGCATACAAAAATATGTCATTGTTTTGCTGGTCACACACTGCATTATTAATGTAATGCAATTGGCTGCAGTCATATGTAGATTTCCCGCAATGCTGTAGACTATAGAAATAGGATGCTGAGCATGACACAGTGCAAGCACTTGGTCTCTCAAGAATGTTTTTCCAAAGAGGTAACAGCCAGCTTTTCCAGGGCAGCTTTTTCATGTATTGTTTTGTTTAATCCCAGAGGGGAGGAGGTACGGATTAATTTGTGGCATCTGTCAGACCCATGCTGGCGCTGCTGATAGTGTCCATGCCAGTAGGAGACTATTCCCTCATCACTGTCCTCTCTTGTAGCCACCGAGCCCCTTTTGTTACACTGCCAAAAGACCTCTTTCAATTGGATCAACACATTTCTACTGTGCCATTGTTGTACCCTTTGGCTTTGTACCCAGACTGTCTCCTCTCAATGTAAGTTCAAGCCCAGCCTCCATTTCCATGTCCCTTTTTGGATTTTGACCTGTAACCTCCCAGTGCTCCAACTGGATGTGATCCAGGTCCATGGTTCATGAGGTCAGGCACATTGATTTGACATGGAACTATGAGTGTGAGCTTGTTTGTGTAAACAGCTTAAGGGTCTGTAATCCACTGTGGCATACAGCCGTCACATATATGCAGGTCAAAGGCTTGTGTGCTACCTGGAGAGTTATTAAAGAATGCATTCAAGTTGTGCCTTGGTAGAATGTGTATTCACAGTCTGGGACTTCCACATGGCATCTCCATGAAGTTGTTTTTATCAGCTGAGTTATGTTATTCTCATTTCTAACAGGCAGTGTTTCATATTTGAATAAGAAAAATTAGTTTTTGTATTAAACTGAGGTACAAATTAAAAAACTTCTCAAGTGCAATTAAAATTTTAGTATTAACATCACATTTTAAAAATATTTAATTACAAATAAAAGTCTAGATAATTGTAGAAATGTACTGATGAATGTAAAGTACTCATTATGCACAATGCGGTCACTATTCACAATTATTCACAAATGTAATTAAAGTATTCCTAAGATGTAAATTGAATTGCAATGTAGCTGGCTGTCGCTGGGTTCTGGCAGTGCTGTAGTTCTCGGAGCGTGTTGTGTTGTGTTGAGCTGGACAGGTGCGAGATACACTGTTGCGTTGAGACTCCAGTTTCAGATTTCTACCACTGAATTTTGACTAGTCATACAATATCTTATTTTCAAAAAGATAATTAAGATTTCTTCTAAATGTACCAAATTAAAGATCTCTTAATTGGAATTATGGTTGTTCAAAATTCCATTAAAGCTATCGTTAATTACAGATATCTGGAATTTACATTTCAAATAGGCAAGTCTGAATTGCAGATATCTTAAATGATACTTTTGACTAGTCGTAAATTTACTGTAGATATTTGAAACATGAATTCTGTCGATCTAATAAATACTAATGATGTGTGATTATGGACTGTCTTGCACAGCAGGGTGTACAGCAGCATTACAGTAATCTTTAATTGACACCAGCCTCACTGATGGCTTTCCTACAGCTGTATCAGCAGTGGTGGAAAAATATTGTTTATTTAAGTAAAAGTAGCAATACTACAGTGTAAAAATACAAGTAAAAGTCCTTTATTCAAAATGTTACTTAAAAGGCAACACTACCAAATACTAATAGTGTATGTAAACTTCTGACCCACTAGGAATGTGATGAAAGGAATAACATCATTTTTCCCCACTATTATTCTGGCATTTGACATTCTTAAAATAAAGCAGTGATCCTGACTGAAGACAGGGAGTGTTCATAGGACTATATATCAGGAGTTGTGAAAAACTGACTTTAAATGTAATTGGCTATGGAGTATAGTAACTTCTGACTTCAACTGTATATAAGAGAGGGGATTTTCTTTCCCTGTATCTTTTTCTCCTACCAGTTATGTATTCCATTCCTAAACTGGCAATGGCAAAGCTATTTAGAAGTACTGCATATACAGTGGGTACGGAAAGTATTCAGACCCCCTTAAATTTTTCACTCTGTTATATTGCAGCCATATGCTAAAATCATTTAAGTTCATTTTTTTCCTCATTAATGTACACACAGCACCCCATATTGACAGATAAACACAGAATTTTTGACATTTTTGCAGATTTATTAAAAAAGAAAAACTGAAATATCACATGGTCATAAGTATTCAGACCCTTTGCTGTGACACTCATATATTTAACTTAGGCTCTGTCCATTTCATCTGATCATCCCTGAGATGGTTCTACACCTTCATTTGAGTCCAACTGTGTTTGATTATACTGATTGGATGTGATTAGGAAAGCCACACACCTGTCTACATAAGACCCTACAGCTCACAGTGCATGTCAGAGCAAATGAGAATCATGAGGTCAAAGGAACTGCCTGAAGAGCTCAGAGACAGAATTGTGGCAAGGCACAGATCTGGCCAAGGTTACAAAAAAAATTTCTGCTGCACTTAAGGTTCCAAAGAGCACAGTGGCCTCCATAATCCTTAAATGGAAGACGTTTGGGACGACCAGAACCCTTCCTAGAGCTGGCCGTCCGGCCAAACTGAGCTATCGGGGGAGAAGAGCCTTGGTGAGAGAGGTACAGAAGAACCCAAAGATGACTGTGGCTGAGCTCCAGAGATGCAGTCGGGAGATGGGAGAAAGTTGTAAAAAGTCAACCATCACTGCAGCCCTCCACCAGTCGGGGCTTTAGGGCAGAGTGCCCCGACGGAAGCCTCTCCTCAGTGCAAGACACATGAAAGCCTGCATGGAGTTTGCTAAAAAACACCTGAAGGACTCCAAGATGGTGAGAAATAAGATTCTCTGGTCTGATGAGACCAAGATAGAACTTTTTGGCCTTAATTCTAAGCGGTATGTGTGGAGAAAACCAGGCACTGCTCATCACCTGTCCAATACAGTCCCAACAGTGAAGCATGGTGGTGGCAGCATCATGCTATGGGGGTGTTTTTCAGCTGCAGGGACAGGACGACTGGTTGCAATCGAGGGAAGGATGAATGCGGCCAAGTACAGGGATATCCTGGACGAAAACCTTCTCCAGAGTGCTCAGGACCTCAGACTGGGCCGAAGGTTCACCTTCAAACAAGACAATGACCCTAAGCACACAGCTAAAATAACGAAGGAGTGGCTTCACAACAACTCCGTGACTGTTCTTAAATGGTGGCTGTATTAGCTCAAAAGGCTGCTTCTACTAAATACTGAGCAAAGGGTCTGAATACTTATGACCATATGATATTTCAGTTTTTCTTTTTTAATAAATCTGCAAAAATGTAAAAAATTCTGTTTTTCTGTCAATATGGGGTGCTGTGTGTACATTAATGAGGAAAAAAATGAACTTAAATGGTTTTAGCATATGGCTGCAATATAACAAAGAGTGAAAAATTTAAGGGGGTCTGAATACTTTCCGTACCCACTGTATGTCTGCCATATTTGTAGGCACAATTGAAAAAGTGTGTGTGAGTAAGGAGGCCTCCAAACCTGACTCAGCTCCACCAGTTCAGGAGGAATGGGGTAAATCTCCATCAGCTTACTGTAAGAAGCTTGTGGAAGGCTTCCTGAAATGTTTGACCCAAGTTAAACAATTAAGTAAAAGTGCAAAAAATTACCATAAACAAAAGTACTCATTATGCAGAATGACACATTTCACATTAATGTATATAATTGGATTATAATTATTTAAGCATTGTGTACATCACATTTAATGTTACAGCTGGTAAAAGTGGAGCTAACATTAACTACTCTATATACTTATAATTTTAAGTACTTTCCATACTGCTGGGTAGCTTGTGAATGTCCCACTGGGGATCAATAGAATTTAATAATACTGTGGCGACCCTGACCGGCCGCTGATGTTCGTGTGTTCTGTTGTGTGCAACTGGGTTTGACACTGTTGTGAAAGCTGTGCATGTATTGGTTACCGCTGTTTTTCTGCGAAATGCCGCGCTGTTCTGGCCAATGTGGGATGGGGGGAGGAACAGGTGCGGGAGGGTATAAGAGGGATGACAGGTGGGCGTGTTGGTTTGGTTCTGTTGGCGGGCGATGGTGAAGTTCTGGGAGATGTGTTGTTTATTCTTTTATTATTTTCTTGAGAGAGCACATGGTGCCAGTTCAGACAGCGTTTTCATTTGTCTCCATAATGCATTGCAATAAAACCACAAAAAGACAAACCGGGTGTTCTCCTCCTTGTTGAGCCAGGTGCCGGCACACTGCTGGCTAGTTAACTGTCAAGTATAGGACAGGGTCAGACCAGCTCCTCTCAACCGAGCCAGCGGTTGTCACAATACTGTATTTTTTTCAATAATCTGTGGTAAAAGCAACTAAATTTATCAAATGCATGTTGTGCTGTAAAATGTACAGTATTTGCCTCTAAAATGTAGTGAAGTCAAAGCAAAAAAAGAGGCAATAAGTACAATAGAGGTACATCAAAATTGTACTTATGTACATACTAGCTACTTTCCACCTCTGTATCAGAGCGGCCCTGCTAATCCAGTGTTAAACTTTATTTCATGTCACATATTAGTTATTATTCAAATTCTGGAGTAACAATCTTTAGGAACTGCTGCAGCTCCTCTTGATTTTTCAAAGCTTAATTTCTCTCATCTCTTTGTGTTCACAGGTTTTGTGAGGATGGACATCCAAGGCCCAAATCAGCAAGTATGACAAAAAACTGGTAAGTGAATTGCCCATGTAGTATCCTCCACCCAGAAGTTCATTGTATTTCACTAGTAGTGAAAGGTAACACTGTCCCCCACTAACTGTGTCAGTCTGCAGTTTAGTGTTGAGTGCGTAGCGTAGCCAAGAGTAGAAATACAGGAATAAAATATGGAGTTAAAAGACATAAAAAAAATTAAAAAAAACCGCTAGCAGGGCTGAATGATTAATAATTTTCAATTCACAAAAGGTGCGATTTAAACTGCCATTGAAATGTGGTTTTAAGTGCTATAGATTCTAAACAATCTGAGCGGCGTCCGACCGACTTCAGGAGCGCACACTCTGCCCCTGCTCCGCAGGCTTCACGTGGACTCTGCAGATTAAATGAGTGCGTAGAACAAGACAGACCAGTAAGAGTTACTTTGGTGCTGCTGGCGCACTAAAAATAGCTACAGGAGTCAGCAAAACCAGGCGTCAACGATCAAGAGACAACACTGACGTTAAAGCGAAACAGCAGGCTACATCGGTCCTCTGGACCTGTTTTGGTTTTACACCAGAGGTTGCACACCAGGAATGTGCTGAAGCTACCTGGCTAAAGTGGTGACAATGTAAGGTAATGCCACAAATTAATTCCAGCATTAAAAAAGCACAACACAGTTGCCATATGTCCTTTATAAAACAGGGCCGTCAGTTTCGATAAAAAAATACTCTGTGCTTGCCGTATTTGCTGTACAAGTTTGCCCATACTGAATCAAAAAAGGATGCAATTTCTCATTTTAAATGCTTACATCTATTGTCCACAGTGGATGAAACCATTGTAATATTAAGTAAAATTAACCCAGTTTAGAAAAGCTCTGAATTCAGGATCTTTGTCATGGTGGGAGCTGAGGGTTGGGTTCCTTGCTGTTCAATTTGCTTTGTATTAAATTGCATTTTTATTTTACACTTTCCTCTCCATAACTAGTTATTTGGCTGAAGACTAGAGAGTGTCAAACTGGACAATACAGCTGTGAAGACAAAACAGGCATCTTTTCCTCTTTCACTCATAAAATTCTGCAGACCTGAGGCCATCACAGACTTTGAGTAGTTTATTTGTGTATTAGAATTTCAGATGAAACCAGAGCATAAAACTAAGCTATACACCATCACCCTGCTAAACAAACTCAGTCTAGCTTCCTTATGCTATAGGTGTTTATGCTGGATTCACTGGGAGCTGTGGTCCCGAATCTGTTGACTGCACATTTACTGCTGCTAGATGTGCTGAAGTATTTGAAGCATTTAATATTTTTTTGAACTTCTTTTCTCTGCCACCGTTGTTTTCTAAAAACTTGATTCATGTAAAATGAGTTAACCATACTCACTGCTACTCCCTCAGTGTTTAACAGTGATAATGGTATGACGGTAACCAGGTGGCAGAGACGCAGGGCTGAACTGACAATTAGTGGGGGGGACGGGGGGTGAGGAGGAGCCAGCAGACTGTGCTGCTACACATGCGTAAAGATGACAGAGCCTGTCTTTCTTTCTCATCTCACAGCTTTTCTAAACTGGTTAGGTTTTACTTAATATTACAAAGTTTTCACCACTGTGGGCAATAGATGTAAGCATTTTGCATCCTGTACCGATTTGATACAGAACAACACAGAGTGTATTATTCATTGAAATGGAAGATCCTGTAATGTAAGAGACAGACAGCAACTGTGTTGTGCTTTTTTTTAATGCTGGAATTAATTTGTGGTTCTACTTTGCATTGTCTCTACCTTAGCGAGGCAAGTTCAGCACATTCCCTATGTAACCTTTTGTCTAAAACCAACTTAGGTCCAGAGGACCAACGCAGCCTCCTGTTTCTGCTGGCACTAATGTCAATCGACGCTTGGTTTTGCTGACTCCTGTACCTACTTTTAGTGCAGCTAGCAGCACCAAAGTGAAACTTACTGCTGTGTCTTTTCTTGTTTCACTCATTAACTCTGCAGGTTCACAAAGTCTTCCGGAATGCACCTCAGATTGTTTTGAATCTGTGGCTTTTAAAACCACATTTCAATAGCAGTTTAAATCACAGCTTTTGAGATTTGAAAATCATGTTCTGTTAAATTGCAATTTTGATTTGAAAACAATCATTCAGCCATAGTTTTTAGATTATATTGAAGTCAATAATACACAATTAAATGCCCCAGAGAACGAGAGAGCAATCATATGGAAGCTCTGTATATGAGTTGAATGATGTTTACTTGTCCCCAAAGAGGGGGTGTCAGGCCATTTTCCAGACCTAACCTATCCTTGAAAACAAAGCATCCCTGAACCCTACTGTCACCCAAGCAAAGAGCAGATATGTGGCTTGACAGCACAGCATCTGCATTGTGTTGGCTCGGGTGAAGCAGTGGCTGTCCCACCTGGGTTATAGTGGCAATCACCTCTGAGAGCCGGGTCCGCTCAGTTGTCCAATCACTGACACTGACCTAGTTGGAAGTTTAGTGGTATTATGACAGTTTTAAAATCTTCTGTATTATATACACCGATCAGGCATATAACATTCTGACCACCTGTACATCTGTATGCACTTCAGTGCAACACATCTGCCTTAACATCTGTGTTTATGAAGCTCAAAATGTTTGTTTTGGATGAGATTGTCATAAATGTATAAATTCAATTATATGTTTATTATTGCAGTTATAGTTAAAGATGGTGTTGTATTGGACTACATTATATTCAGAGGGGTCTGTATATTTGTATCTTGCCCATTGACATACATGAGAAGGTCAGAATATTAGGAACACCTCTGAATATAATGTGGTCCAGTACACCACCACCGACACCAACTATGGCCTCAATAATGAACATATAAATGAATTTAAACATTTGACAATCTTCACCATAAACAAACATTTTGAGCTTCATGAACACAAATGTTAAGGCAGAAGTGTTGCATTGAAGTGCATACAGATGTACAGGTGGTCAGAATGTTGTGCCTGATCGCTGTATGTTTGAGATGTTTGTTTTGTATGTCATCTTTTTCTATTTTCAGCTGCTACCGTTAGGGGTCGCCACAGCGAATCATCAGTTGTCACCCAACTGACGATGCGTATGCTAAACTTGGCATGTTTTACACCAGATGCCCTTCCAGCTGAAGTCTACTTTAGCCGCCAGTCAACTTAACCTACATGTCTCTGGACTGGGGGAGGAAGCCGGAGCACCTGGAGAGAACCCACGCAAGCACAGGGAGAACATGCAGACTCCACACAGAAAGGCACCAGGTCAGCCCGGGGTGCGAACCCGGAACCTTCTTGCTGTGAGGCGACAACTTGTTTTGTATGTAAAGTCTGTTTGTTATTTAAAAAGCAGAATATTCATTAAATAAACGGTTTACAACACTGCAGCATATCCTAATATTATTGTATGTTACGTGGATGAATTAAATGCATTTTTTGAACAACAGCTTAATGTCGTCTTGTTTTGAAATGTATTTTCCAGTTGTTGCGGTGAGTAACTCAGATAACAGTAAGAACAGAGGAATCCTGTGATATACAGATAAGTTTCAATTAATGGTAAAACTGTCAACAGCAAAGACAGAAGTATTGTATGTAAGAGTACATTTGCTGTAATATCAATTACATAGCATCTTGTTGGCTAATTGCAGCCAGCAAAATTGTAAAAACTGCTGTTTTAAGTAATTTTCTAATTGTGTGATTAACTGGATAGTAAGGCAATAGTTTTCCTGTAATTAAAATGAATGAATACTGTAGTCTTGCCCAATATAAAACAAAAATAATATGAATCTACATAAAACAAGAAAAAAAAGGTCCCACTTTGGTTGAACTGGTCCTTGCTGGTAGACAAAGACCACCTGTGACAATGGATCACAAGTCAACTTTCCTTTGTTAAAATACCTTTGCTTACTGTTATCTGAAATACATGCCAAAAACAGTTTAATATGTTGATGATGTTTGGACTATAAATTCATCCACAAAGCAAGTCACCACTCCAGATGTCAGATAAATGTAGCGGAGTCGACAACATTTCGTTCTGAAACAGATTAGTAGGAGCATAGAGAAGCAGATCATGGAAATACTACAATGGACTTCACCACTGCTAATGTGTAGCATAATGTTTAAGTCCCATTACTCATTTGCAATAATGTAAATGGGTTCTAACCATGCTTGTGAACAAACTAAGAACAAATAAATGAACAGTGGAATTAAAAATGCAACCAGAGAGATTTGGCATTTAGAAATAAATCTCTGTGAAGGTGTTTAAACCACTTGCTGTACTGTCATGAGTCAAAAAATTACTTACCTTTTCTGTAGACTGTGAAGTGCCAAAGAAGATTGGGATGAATGCTAGCCAAATAATGCAGGTGGTGTACATGGTAAAACCAATGGGTTTGGCCTCATTAAAGGTCTCCGGCACCCCTCTGGTTTTAATGGCGTAGACTGTACAGGTGACCATAAGCAGCATGCTGTAGCCCAGCAGACAGATCAGAGACAGGTCAGAGATGTCACACTTGAGCAAACCACGAGCCAGCACCGGGTTAGATGTCCGCTGGTCCTCGTAGTCAATGATGGCCTTGGAGGTATCCACACAAAACCAGATGCACACACCGAGCAGCTGCACTGAGGCCAGGGTGAACGTGATGACTAGCTGGGAGGCTGGAGAAATGAACCTGGGTGCACTCACCGACATGCTGCCCTGCTCAAAGATGCGGTAAATACGATTGGTTTTGGTAAGCAGGGCAGCATAACTGATGCTCATCCCTAGACCCAAGAAGATCCTGCGCAGGGAACAGATTCCTACATCAGGGGTGGAAATCATCAGGAACGTTGTGGCATAACAGAGGAAGATGCCAGTTAGCAGCACATAGCTCAGCTCTCGCCCTGATGCTTTCACAATGGGAGTGTCATTGTAACGAATGAACGTGACCACCACAAACAAAGTGGCCATGATGCCAGCGATGGCAATAAGCACAGGGATGACTGCCCATGGAGAGCTCCACTCCAGCTTGACAATTGGAATTGGAACACAGCCCGTGTGATTCTCATTGGGCCGCAAATCAAAGCGACACATCTTACACGTGTAGTTGTCCGCCTGGTACTGATAGCCATCACACCGCTCACAGTGCCAGCAGCAAGGGATACCCTTCACGATCTTCTTGCGCTCACCGGGCTGACAGGGATGGCTGCAGATTGAAGAAGGGATCTGACGAATGCCACCAGGCCACTGCATTGAACGAACCTGCAAGGGAGATAAACATGAATGGACACAAAGAGAGAGACAAAGCCAGACAAGAAGACATCTGTGGCGCACTAAGGTGACTGTATCCTTTAAAATGGTGGCATGTAGAGGCAGTGATTCCTTATTGATCCATAAAGATCCCTAGAACCGCTGGAGGTCAACAAACAATCTAGATGGTACTTGTTGTTTGGGTGTTTAAACCTTGCTCCCACACTTAGTTTTATTTATTTATTTGAGTGGAGGGGTAGCAAAGGGCAATCTGGAGGTCAAATGAAGCATTCCTCATAGATTCAGGAAAATCTTTCCAGTAGGAGGTCACATTATCTGAAGGTCAAGACACAGGGGGAATGGGGCAATCCAATGCTTGCCCTGCAGGGAACTGACACAGTGTTGCTCTTTGTTTGTTTGCTGTGGTAAATAGCTGTTCAGAAGTCGACACTCAGCTATTGTTGATCAGAGGAATGAAAGCCAAATTCTGTTTAAAGACACTACTCTCTCTTGCGGATTTTTGCCTTTTATAAGTATACACGTAAAGATAAATTAGCCATTTCAAACAAGTCTGCTCTTTTTAATGTAATGTTATCACCTTTATTCAACTGTAGCTGTTCATTCAAAGCTGGTAAATTTGTCTCTAAATGTGCATTTAATTAAGAACTCAAAGAACACTAATTAAATGCAGCTAGCTTTAGAGTCTGAAATGGCACGTTGCACAGTAGGTGCCCACAAACCCCCTTGTTTCAGTTTTTCACAGCACATTGAAAGAGGTAAAGAAGACAAACCTCCTCTCAAGCTGCCTCATGTGTTCAATTGTACTTTCTGTGCTTGCCCAAGGCCTCCTCATCATTTTGTCAAAATATAATTTGTTTGGTTCCTTTATGTAATTTACAGTTATAATGCTGTTACTCCATCACACCCCACAGTATTGTTTTTGAAAGTCAGTGATGCCGTCTGGAGAGATGATATTAAATATGTCTGTCCTTAAGCTCTCCGGGCTCTGTTTTCATCACAGTCCGCCCTGTTAATCATTTAAAGCACCCTCTGGATATTTACACCTTTGAAGAGGAGTTAGTGAGCAAACACATAGCTGCAGAGCTGGAGAAAACAAATGCTCAGAGAAGGATTTTCATTGCAAACACTGACACAAATGTAACACAATTGCAGGCTAAATGCTTTTTCTGTAACAGTGTGTGGACATAGAATAAAAAAGGGTAGTGCTCACGTTAAGATGGAGTTGATCTGTCCAGTGGCCAATGATTTTATATTCAGCTGTTCGGTTTCGGATCTGGTACTGGTAGATCTCGTAGCGTCCAGGGGCGTCTCCATTTTCATTGAAGAGAACTGGGTTGCCAGCTATGCCTAAATGAAGGAACAATCGTCACCATTTACTGCATATCATTTAGTTATTTTCTGTGTAGTGAGAGCAAACTAATGTGTTACTACAGTTAGCACTCCTGTATATTAGAAACAAATACATATATTTTTGTATCTAACATTTTTCTTTTCATTTTTCTAATTTGTCTGGAAATATTTCCCTTAACTTCCGTGGCTGCAGGAGATGATTCCTTTTGAGAACATACATTATATGATTTTTGTTTAATGCCTACAGTCAGAGTCAATGCAGGAAGTAGTTGTGTTTCAACTTCCCTGCTATAACAGCAACAACAATTTTGATCGTGATCATATCAAGCCTGGTTCCATACCACTGAATCACTGCCTACATCTCCAATATGTTTTGCTTACTTACAATCAATCCATCAGAGCACGGCAGATGCAATGCTAAAAATGGTAAATGGACTTATAGAGCGCTTTTCTACCATACCTGGACTAAGCACTTGACAGATTCACCCATCCATCCATTCACACACACGCCACAGCTGCCATGCAATGCGCTGACCTGGCCACATGGTTCGGTGTCTTGCCCAAGGACACTTCGGCACATGGACTGGGGAGAACATGCATCAAATTGCCGACCCTGTGATCAGGGCTCTACCCTGGCGCCACAGCCGCCCTGGATGTTCTAACACGCCTCAACTAGACACCACTGAAACTGGCTACTTGAGCAACCTCTGGTCTATGTTAAAGTGCTAAGTGTTAAATTAAACTGCATACAATTGTACAAGTGTGACTATCAAACTGGCCAGTGATTATAGACACTGGTGTTTCAGATTTCCTGAAGTACGTCATCCGCCTCTAGTGTTAAAGTACTCATGGTCTTGGGAAGACTGAAGTAAAGGGGTACAAAGTATAATGAGAACAGTGAATCCATAGTCTGCCACAGTTATCGTAAAAGTACTAGGTATCTACACTTACATGTTGCTAGTTTATGCTGTCCTGTAATTGCTGCTTTTCATTTGCATTTTTTTATCTAATTTACATAGTTTTATCTGCATGCTTCTGTATGCATTTTAAAGGTTTATCTATTAGTATGCATTGTGTTAAGCACTTTGAGTGGCCTTTGTGTATAAAAATGTGTTAAATACTGTAAATAAACTTGCCTTGCATGTGCTTGTTGGTCATACAACTGGCAAAGTCAAAGTCTGCTAATAATAGAACATAATTAATAATAGATCATAATTTTAACTATAGCAATGTGCATATTGTAGAAAGAAGTCATTTTATCATCATTTTAAAAAGCAGTTCAAGTGTACCTGAATATAATCCAGACATTTGTAGAGTATTCTCAACAAAGGCAAACCCAAAGCTGTCTTTCACAACCAGCTTTGTGCTGCTAGCCAAGGAGCAATGCCCATTAATCTGTTTGACTTTGTGCATGCAAAGGACATAGAAAAACTGACTTTGAACAGCTGGATTTCTACAGGACATCCAGAGGTCTCTGACTGACCCCTCCTGAAACACTCTCAAACACACGTCTCATTATTCACACTGTCTGCCCAAGATGTCCTATGCTTTATCATTGTGATAACAGTGTGTAACAATGTATTCCCGTGTGCTGTTTTAAGATGAGCTGTAATGATGTGTCACAAAGAAAGCCCACCAAAGATTCCTCTGTGAGCTCCCCAGTGAAAACTAGATGAGCCACATCTCCCATCCAGTGAACCATGGTGGAACTGCATGCCTAATTGCTTCTATACCTTGAAACACTGATGGAAATTATAAGGGCTTGCATTTGTTTTTGTTTTGTTTTGCTCACAGCTGGGTTATTATTAAGACTCCCAATGCACAATGAGCAGAACAAAAGGGTAAACATGGCCAGTTGCTGCTGATGGATTTCTGATGATGAGCCTTTTTTACCCTACTATTTGTTTTGATGCTAGAGGATGCAGCACCCTAATCCACATCTCGATGAGTCAGCCCTGCTGGATTATGGCATTATCGTTTTACTCATCCTTGCCTCTGTGACAATGCCGCTCACATCACAAAGCAGTTTGTGATCATGGGAGGATTACAGTGACTTTATGAAGCAGAGAGGCATTATGTTTTTATATTAAACATATCAACACTGTTGGTAAGCTGTCATATTTTCTAACAAAGATTTTAATCGTGTCAAGCCTGTTTTTTTTTTTTTTCTTGTTCTCCAATTTCCTAAGCTTTTAAAGAGGCTTTGAAGCTGTCTGCCTTCCACTGTCACAGCTGGGGTTATGTGCTCAATCCTGTAAGTGCTCATATGGACACCGCTGTCACTGAAAGAGGAAAATTGGACCCTGAATGGCACACTGGTGGTTTCAGGAGACTAATGCAGCAACAGTACCAATATAACACTGCTGATATGATTATATTTAATGGGTGTTTTGGTCATGCTTGCTTTTCAAATTAATACCTTTCATAGGTTGATAGCTCTCTTACTTTGAGTTACTGTAAATGTGCTTCTACAGAATATGCACATATCACAGCTATTACCACTGCTCATTTATCACACAAGATTTGGTAGTGATTAAAAAGATAAGCCAAATCTTATTTTTCCTGGACCATATAATTCACAGGTACATGAACATAAGCATATATAGCTGAAGAGGTTGACCAGTTTTTTTGTTTTAATCTGACAATTTTATGATCCCGTTTTACTCTTACACAGTTAAAAATATCAGTGATTTAAAAGCCTCATAAACAGTAAACTAAAGTTACTAACAAGGTTATTGTTTTTGTTTTTTGTCCTTGCATTAAAAGACCTGTTTGTCAATCTGGGAGTGACAGCCTGTGCTTTTGAATTCAGGTGGTGAGGCAACCTTTTCATACATTGTGCCTTTAATGTTGTTATCCACACTATTTTCAACCATTTTCCATCTGTTACTGGCTGAAAAAGACCCAGATCATGAGAGCTTCTGCTATGCTGCATCATATGTCAGATACATTACTGACAGAAATGAGAAGTAAGTAATCAACAACAGCGGAAATGACCCTGAACTGAATGTCAGACTGACAACACTGCTGGAATAGGAGGTGATTTCTGGGAAGCACAGCAAAAAAAAAAACAAAACAAAAAAAAAAACATGTACTTAAATTTTTTTTTTTTCATTAAAAAGGTAAGCATTACCACTTACAGGATACGGCTGGTCATTTCCTATATTAACAGTCCCCATACCAAGATTAAAACTGACAATGAACTGCCTCTACTCATGGCTAATGTCCATCAGTGTGTCAGTCCTGGATTTGCTTGTTCATCTGTGCCATAGATCTTCGTTGTATCACCGCTGCACTGGGTGACATATTTCTTCATTAGCAAACCCCAGACCCGAGCTTGAAGAACCAGCTCGATGTAAACAAAGCAGAGAGCTCGCACATGCACAGCTGACTGACTTGTGTTAACCTCAGAAATTTAGGGCTGCACAGAACCTTTGGGGCAACATAGTTGGGTCTGGTGTTTCAAAATGAAAAAAGCATAGTGCAGCAGTGTATTGAATAGTTTTTGAAAAACAGTGGAGGTCTATTGCACAGACGAACAAGCAAATCCAGGACAGACGGCTGACAGACAGTAACTTTAGTCTCTGTATGGAGATTGCTGAAGATACTACTCATATAGAAAATGGCTAGCCTTGTCCTTTAAAGCAGTTATGTTTCCAGTGCTTCTTTAACAGTCTGGTGTTTCTAGTCTACAGGTGACAGTCATTAATTAATTCTTGTTTCTTCATCTTGCCACAGCAAAATGTGAGGGCTTTCTGTCAGAACAGTTAAAGGCAGTATTTATTTACTTATGATGCAATTTTAACATCACTGTGATATTTCAGTAAAATATGAACTCTTAAGATGGGGAGATTTAGTAAAATATGCAGATGCTATACTAGTTTTTGTTCCAGTTGCAGGTGAGGAATCAAGTCTGTCATGTGGCATAAACTCCTTGTCTAAATAGTCCACTTACTAGTCAGGGGCATAATGAGCTCCTTAGAGGCCTCTGCCATGGCTGCTTTATGCTCTACACTAATGTGCCGCGGCAGCCTGAGGTCACACGTGTGTACCACAGGCTACTCATTTGCTCATCACGTTATGCACTCTTTAAGAAATGCTGGGGTTAATGGAGTGCTTGTAATTATGTTATACTTAATGATTGTGGTATTGCCCCCTTCCCCCTTCTACCTCACATACACATCTTAAGAATTACCCCAGTATGATCATTAATCCAACATGTGCTTGGACACACAACTGGGACACCCTTGGTGAATGGCAGTGCAGCTTGCTGCCCTCTACACTGGTCATTAGCTCTTAATGGCCTGTACACAGGTAAGTCATGCAGAATCTCTTGAACTATGTGAGTTTTTCCTGGCCCCTGTCACTGTGATGACTTTGGCATGAATATTCAGTCTCAGAGGATATTTACTAAACCCGTCATAAATTATCATCAGATGTGTTACCAACACTGAGGATGTAAATGGGCACAGCTACAGATGTGTCAATCTGAATGTACCTCCACTTAGGTTCTTGTGCCATTGTACACATGTGGGCTGAGAGGAGTGAAGAAGAAAATATAAGTTTACAGCAAATGAACTTTAATTTGGTTGAAGGGACTGACAAACATATTTCGGAATGGCAATCACGTAGCCTTCTGCCAGTCAAATTATCTTTTATTTCAGTCAGTAATCGACTTGACTTGAAGCATAGTTTGACCTGAAAGCCTGTACAAGTCCCCCACATTCTCCTCTGGCTTGTGATGTGATTTACAAACACCCTCTCCTTCCTCAGACATGCTCTTAACTTCAAAGAGATCTCGGATGACCAACAGTGGCCACATTGGAAGCAGTGCTGCAAAAGTTACACGAGCTTTCTCTTGACATTAAATTTCAGCCACTGTTCCCTCTGTAGCAGTGGTGGTAAATCAGGCGCTGAGGTTATTTGTATAAATTTACATTCTCTCCCCCCTGATTATTTGGTCCCTGAATGGGAACGTTTTAAAATACATAGTGTCATATTCTTGTTCTCCCATGCAGAACCCCACTGTGACTCCTCAGTAAATATTAACACATGCAATTTCAATTTTAGTGCCAAAAAATGGACCCACAAAAGCTTAGTAAATATCCCCCATAATCTATAAACTACTGCTATTCACATATACTCAAACTGGAGTTTAAATGTTACCGTATAAGCACACAAGTTTGGCACGAAGGTAGACATACTGTGTGTGCAGGAGACCAGGTGGAAGGGTAGCAAAGTGCATAGTATTGGAGAGGGATACAAACAGTTTTATTATGGTGTGGATAGGAAGAGAAATGGATAGGAGTGATCCCAAAGGAGGAGCTTGTGAGGAAGGTTTTAGAGGTGAAAAGAGTGTCAGACAGGGTGATGAGTTTGAAGTTGGAAATTGAAGGGGTGAGTTAGAAGAGAAGGAGAGAGTGGACCCATCTGGAGTGGGTTAGATGAGGTGACTGGAGCAGACTTCAACGGGCACGTTGGGTGAGGGGAACAGTGGTGATGGGCAAGTTTGGTGTTAAGGAAAGGAACCTAGAAGGACAGATGGTGGTGGACTTTGCTAAGAGGTTGGAAATGGCTGGAGTTAATACCTATTTCCAGAAGAGGGAGGAACATAGAGTTACATATAAGAGTGGAGGTAGGAGTACGCAGGTAGACTACATCTTATGTAGACGAGGCAATCTGAGAGAGATTAGGGACTGCAAAGTGGTGGTAGGAGAGAGCGTAGCCAGACAGCATCGGATGGGGGGGGGTAGGATGACTCTGGTGGTCAGGAAGAAGAGGAGGAAAGACAGAAAAGAAGACCAAGTGGTGGAAGTTGAAAAAGGAAGAATGTTGTGAGGAATTCAGACAGGAAGAACTTCCAGATGACTGGGAAACTACAGCAGAAGTGATCAGGGAGACAGGTAGGAAGGTGCTAGGTGTGGCATCTGGAAGGAGGAAAGAAGATAAGGAAACATAGTGGTGGAACGAGGAAGTACAGGACAGCATTCAGAGGAAGAGGCTAGCTAAAAAGAAGTGGGACGTAGAAAGGACTGAAGACAGCAGACAGGATTACAAGAAATTGCAGTGTAGAGTGAAGAGCGAGGTGACAACGGCCAAACAGAAAGCATATGATGAGTTGTATGCCAGGTTAGACACGAGGAAAGGTGAGAAGGACTTGTACAGATTAGTGAGACAGAGAGATAGAGATGGGAAGGATGTGCAACAGATAAGGGCGATTAAAGACAGAGATGGAAAGGTGCTAACAAGTGAGGAGAGTGTGCAGAGAAGATGGAAGGAGTATTTTGAGGAACTGATGAATGAGGAAAATGAGAGGGAAAGAAAGGGGGAAGAGGTGAATATTGTAAAGCAGGAAGTAGCAAAGATTAGAAAGGGTGAGGTGAGGAAGGCTCTGAGGAGAATGAAGAGTGGAAAGGCTGTTGGTCCAGATGACATACCTGTAGAGGTGTGGAAGTGTCTAGGAGAGACAGCAGTGGAGTTTCTAAACTAATTTGTTCAACATGATTTTAGAGAGTGAAACTTAAAATGTGAAACCTATAACAGCTTTTAGGATAAAATTTTACTCAAGGACTTGAAAACATTCCACAAAGATAACTGCACTACACAGACTTTCTAGAGCAGTGAGAATATTCACCACAATTTACATTTTCAAGAAGTGTTGCACCTTCAAAACCCAGCATACCAACAAAAGGAAAAGGAGGCTTCAAGTTTTTTAGTACTAACCTACACCAGGGTAGCCAAAGTATGGGTTGTAGGACAAGGGCAAAGAGAAGTATGTAAAGGAAAGGTGTACAAGACAGTAGTGAGTCCAGCTATGCTGTATAGGTTAGAGACTGTAGCAGTGAGGAAAAGACAAGAGGCAGAGATGGAGGTAGCAGAGATGAGGATGTTGAGGTTCTCTTTAGGAGTGACCAGGATGGACAGGATTAGGAATGAGCACATCAGAGGGACAGCTCAGGTCGGCTGTTTTGGGGACAAGGTCAGAGAGGCCATAGTGAGATGGTTTGACAATGAGGGAGTTAACTGGGGTGAGAGTAGAGGATGCCAAGGATAGAGTTAGGTGGAAACAGATGATTCGCTGTGGCGACCTCTTATGGCAACAGCCGGAAGTAGAAGAAGATAAGCACACAAATTGTATGTTTCTCAACTCAACTCAACTTTATTTATATAGCACTTTACCACAGCACAGCTGACCAAAGCACTTAACATATTATACAAATATAAAAACAACACATAAAAAGCTATAGACAGTAATATAAACACTAACACTACGGACAGAGTGTCATTCCTGGTCAAACGCCAATGAATAGAAGTAGGTCTTCAAATAAGACTTAAAAGTGGACAGTGAGGGGGCCTGCCTAATATAAAGCGGCAAGGCATTCCATAGGTTTGGACCTACCACAGCAAAGGCTCTGTCCCCCTATTCACTGCTTATCAATGTTAGAAATGAGGTCTGAACTTGATTTGATTTATTCTTTCAAGCATGTAAAGACAGTTGATATGTCAACACACATAATTTTACACATATAAACAAATAAAAGAATCTTAAAACGAACCCTAAAATGCACCGGAAGCCAGTGGAGAGATGCCAGTACGGGCGTTATGTGGTCCTTCTTACGCCCCCCAACCAATAGCCGAGCGGCAGCGTTCTGGACCCTCTGGAGGCGGGCAAGCCCCGATTGACCAACTCCAGCGTACAGTGCATTACAGTAATCCATGCGTGATGTAACAAACGCATGGATCACTGTCTCCAAATGCTGCCGCGACAAAAAGGGTTTTAATTTCACAAGCTGCCTTAAATAAAAAAATCCAGATTTTACAACAGCATTTATCTGGCTCTCCATTCTCAAATCCGAGTCTATTCTAAAACCTAAATCATTGACAACTGATCGCACATACTGCCCCAAAAAGCCTAGGTCTACCGGAGGAGGTTCGCCAGACGTATTCTGGCCAAACACTATAACCTCAGTTTTATCATCATTTAGCTTCAAGCAATTTAACGACATCCAGGTCCTAATATCGGCAAGACATGCTAAAAGCTAAAATTGTTTAAAAATGAATAAATAAATGAGATAGTATAAATCTCTAGAGACCCACAATGCATTTGGTTTTGGGAGTATGTCAAGGCTTGGGGATACTGTAAAATGCCATACATTTTCATATAAAAGCCGGATTTGAATAATGGCAGAGTCTGCTATAATAGCCAGCATTAACAAAAAAGGCGAGGTTAAAGAAAAGAAAAATTTAAGAGTGGTGGAATTACAGTACCACTGTTCTAATACCTACCATGGTAACGTCAGTAAAATGTACATTTCTACAATCATGTCATACTCACCAGTCTTCTGAAAACTCTAAAACAGAAACATTGCTTTCATTTATTCCAACTGTGTCTCATATTTTTGGGAGCATGGCACAATGTAACAATGACTACAGATGTTTCAAACTCAGAACCCACCAGTAATGGGATTGATTACGCCCTCTGAGCCACTGAAAGGCTTTTAATGTGAAACAAAAATGTAAGAAGTGTTGCATTTCATTGTCAGTGACTCCATCCATGTTCTAAAATGGGCAAACTGGAGCAACTGGAAGAAACAAGCGAATTTAAACAATATTTCTCTCAGAAAAAAAAAAAAACTGCATGCAGTAGAGTGGTGAGTGACATGTTGAGTAGTGGTGTGGGGAGACCCGCGAGACCTAAACCTGTCCTAAACTAAAGTGTGCAGTGATATTTTCCATACTTATATAACTGTGAAATTATAAACAAAGGCCTGGCTTTTGTATAAATACTTTGTTTTAAATAAAGGCTAGGAATTTACAGCTCATTTCTAGCTTTTATGTACTGTAGTTACTAACCCCCGCCTTAACATGTGTGTTAAGGCGGGAGTTTTTGTTAAATTGTCACGAATGTATAAATTCAATTCACTTATTATTATTGAGTTAAAGGTGGTGTTGTACTGGACTACATTATATTCAGAAGTGTCCCTAATATTCTGACTCTCTCTCTAAATATAATGTAATCCAGTACAGCACCACCTTTAACTATGACCTCAGTAATAAACATACAATTGAATTTATACATTTATAACAAATCTACTAAAAACTGAAACACTTTGAGCTTCATGAACACAGATGTTGAGGTGGAAGTGTTGCATTGAAATGCTTACAACTGCACACCTAATAAAGTGGTGAGTGTATTTAGAACTGTCTGTTCTTATTATGTTGAATACAGTCTGATATTTTGAATAATACCCATAAAAGAAAAACATGAACCACATGTTTTCAGTATGCCATAAAATGTCAACTGGTATCATCTTTTGAACTAAACAATGACAACGACGTTGCACATCCTTGAGAGAAGAGAATTAGGTGTGGAAGGATGGAAAACCCTGAGAGCTAGTCTTTATTCTACATTCTGCTGTCCCTGGTGAGATTGGCACTGAAAAGGCCACTGCTTTTTAGTCTGCAGCAGAGCAAAAAAAACACTTTCCCCTGATGTGATAGCAAGAGACATGAAACACAGATGGGAAGCTTCATTCAATTGTAAACTACTGAAGTCTGAACGATTGTTCAACACCTCAAATGCAGAGGTGGGAACAGGAAAGAAGGAAGCTCTGAAGAGTGTCAAACCGTGCATAAAGATGGACGGAAGGTGTTTGATTCTTCTGCTTTGTCAGCCATCGCCACGGCTGCTGCCGAATGAGCCGAAAAGAAGCACTTAAAAAGTTGATAATTTAATGTAAAGAGAAAACTTTAGATGCACCCGTGTGCAAAATCTGACTTGGAGATAATGTAAAGATTGAGAATACTGAAAAAAATTTCATCTTTTCTAAAAGGTCACCTGTCAGCCTACTGTGCCCCCTGTTAAGATCCTGACAGTCCACTGAGGTATCATAGATAAACAGTTTTGTGAGCATGCGAGGACTAAAGCCACTATGGGCACCTTTGTTTTTAAGAGGCTTCTTGACATTTGACCTTTAGCAGCTGAGTTTCATTACATATGCATCCCAGTGCAATATATTTGCAATACAGTCTTGCTGGACTCCGGAAAGCTGTGCAGCACTGCAGTACGAGAGATGCGAGTTATTTTCAGCAGATGTCCGCTAAAACCCCCGACAGTAATTCTTGCTGGCTCAGCTTCAGCAATGATTCATCACAACAAAAAATGACCTACATTTAGGTACATTTCTGTTGATCGCTATTTCTGCTTTGTGCGTTGACTGGTGTGTAAAATAATAATATCACAACACAGAGATAAATATTGCCTTTGAAAATATAATATACAGACCAACAGGCTTAGTTTCAGAGGTTAGATTGTTTTGTATATCTGGACAACTTCAATATGCTGCTGTGTGCTGATGCAAGCAGGTGTTGTATAACCACAAGGCAAACCCCTCTAGTCAGACAGTTTTGTAACATTAATACAGCTTGCCTGGTTAGAACGAAATCCAGTTGAAACGGACCTAAAAATTTTTTTCTTTCATAGATGTAATCTACACACTGTTCTTGTATGAAAAAATGCCCTATTATTGTGTCATTTTAAAACATTTTGCTATTTTTATCTGTCTTTTTTGTCCAAACCCCCAAACATTTCATACAAACCTTGAGCTTGGTAACAGGCTCAGTAGTTTTTCCAATTTTTTAACAATACTATATTGAGAGAGAATAATAAATTACATACAGTAAATGCTAATTGAAATCTAGCCTAAACCTTTGTAGACAAATATATAAACCTAATTTATTTCCACAGAGATAATCAGAAATAAACATTTTGCCAAGGAAAAAAGGAGAAAATAGAAGCTGTTTTACAATGGACCATAAGAACCAGTGAACCCAGCATACCACATGTTGTGAACAGCAGTTTTCTTTCTTCCATGTGCTATTGGATTCTGAGCAGCTCAGTTGGTGCAGCTGGGGGTTAAGGGCATCTTAATGGTTGTTGTGAAGGGGGACTGTTTACTTTTTCCACCTGATTTCCCAGCATGTTTTGGGACTCAACGGTTTTACTTTGTGAATCTCAAGTTAGTAAAGGCCCCACAAATGTTTAGCTTATGGGACTCTGTAGACAGGTGGACATTGCTACAATTTAAATTTCCCTTTCCTATAGTCATACTCAACTCTATGTCTCCGACATTTTCAGCTTTGCACAGCACGTAGTTGAGATTTGGGAGGTGTGCATGTCGGACCGTCTGCAGCCATCAGGGATTTTCGTTTACCCATAAACCCCTTTGCTGCGTAGGTGGGTGGTGATTCCTACATGTAGTTGCAGACAAATCTAAATGTAAAGCCAAATGAATGTATAAAGGTGACATATCAGAATCAATGTAGTTGTTTTTACATTCAACTCTAAATGATAACGGAGAGGTGGCTTGATCTCAAAATGAAACATAAGCTGGCAACAGGAATGACCTGTCATTCAGCAAATAGTGTTTGGATGAATGTTTGTGTGATTGGCAGCATCATCAAGCTAATCAAACAACTGATTGGATATTTCTTTGTGTCTTCAGCTGACAGTAGTTACAGCCATTGCTAAAGGTTAGCCTCCACAAAGAATGCACGAAGCAGGCTATTTGTTGGGGAGTCGTTCTTGTGAATGGTCACAATAGAAATACGTAGCAGATTGTATCCTGTCTTACAAGTAAAGAAACTGCTAATGTAGCTAACATGTACAGAATCAGCTAAATTACATTAGCCAAGGAAGCTAGTTGAGCTCGCCTTACACTAGATGACAATGTCTACACTTACTTTTAAAAGACTAAGCTCTGACACCCTCTCACATCTAAAGACAATGTGTCATTAGTCATAGACTATGATTTTAGAAAGACTGAGGATCATGCAAGGTCACTATGTGCAAGACCGAAACTAGATTTCTCTTGAGACTACTTCCTATACGCTCCTGCGTTTCACTACACCTGCACTTGTGTGTGCAGTGTTTTTCTTGGAAAAAACAACCAAAAAGAAAAAGAGAAGACACTGTGAACACGACCCTGGTTGACTGAAAAAGGGCAGCAAGGTCTGCCCACCTCTTCTCGTTCTTCACTCTGTCACGGTACAAATTGGATGACATGTCAAAGAGACGCACTTGCTCACTCCACAACTCTACCAGCAAGTTATATTTACCCATGTCTTTGCCCACTACGCTGTTTCCTGATTGGTGCTGGAGAAAGCTCAACTACCAGCTGTTTATTATGTTCACGTCAGCGTCTGCATGAACCAAGACTGAAGACTTAATGATAATATTAAACATGGCTGATTTTATCTGAACGTCAAGATGTGAAAGAGGATGACTTAAAACAGCTCCGAAAACCACCTTACACCAAACGAACAAAATGACGCAAATGTGACATGATTGTAGCAAGACTCTTGATTTTTATTCCGACACCGGACGTTTGTCTGTGACACGCTTGAAAAGGCTGGCATTAGTTGACATTGCATAAATGTTACATATATAAGCGAATTTCCTTCAAATGATTCAAATAAATATTTAATAATAATTTCGTTATTTTCAGTTCAATCAACAAAATGTGTAGCCTATTTGCTTAGGGATCTCCAACCTATAATGCTCCTGTTCTTAATCCCACCTACAAAGCTGGCTGCAAAACGTAGCCCCAGTATTTAAATCACTGAACAAACTGAAAATGTGTGCAGTCATTCAGCGGTCAGGCATCAGGTTGGTCCATCCTATGGTTACCTGCTGTATCTCTTATGTGAATTTTATGTCAATACTGAAAAACTTTTGGCATTTATTGATATTTACATAAAATAAACCCAATTATAAGGAAGCCAGACCTGATAAAAGAATCATAAATGAGATTTTCTGCTCACATGTCCAGTGAACAATGACACATTGGACAAAGCTGTGGTGCAGTCCAGACAACATGAAGAGTATGTTATTTCCTACCACAGAGAACAGTAATTTATGTCACAGTCTGAAGATTCCTAGTGTACAAAAGCATCTGTTAACAGTGGCACCCTCCCTTTCATAATAAAAACACCCCAGATCTTTAGTGGCGTGAAAACCTGCACAATCACCTGTACAATTTTCTGAAGGAAACCTTTTCCTTTTACTTCTCAGATATGAATTAAACATTGAATTGACATTCTGCCTGTGCAACAAGTAGATATTAGAATGACAAATTAGTTTGAAGAGCAGAAGTTCAAATGAATAATTTATCTGTACAAACACTGCATACTCAAGTCTCTATAAAAGAATTTTAATTGTCTTAAATTGAATTGTGTTAAAAAGGTACTGTCTATATAATGGAACTGGATCACTGCTCTTTGTGTGAAAGCAGTTAATTATTAAAATTCCAGTCACGAATGTGAACTTGACTGATAACTGGGTTTAATGTAAGGCTGTGGAGGAAATGGAAAATAGGTCATTCAACATAAGAAAGTAAGTAAGGGCTGGGTTCAGACCCATCAGATGTTAGAAGAAAATGTTTTCAGTGCTGCCATCGTTGAATGCCATCAACCTAAACTGATAATTAACAAGAAATACTTTAAGTTAGTCATTTTTTGAGGCACCACTGTGACTGAATACAGTCTCACAGAATTGCTAACATGGCTGTAAACTCTTTACTGAACCTATTGCAAATTACCATCAGGTGCACAAAATTTAATGCCGTATTTATTGTACCAGCGCTGATCATATAAATGAACAAAGCTGCAGCAGTGTTCATTTGAATAGACTACATGGCCATTATCAGTGGCTGCAGCCTGAATAGTGTCTCTGTGGGCTGAGAGGGGACGTAGAAAGTATAAGCTTACAGTGACTGAACTTTAATATGGTCAAAGAAATCAACAAACACATTTCAGAAAGGTAATCACATAGTCTTCTGACATCAACCTGAAAGCTTGTAAAAGTCCTTCACATCCTCCTCTGGCAACGAGCAATGCGAATTATAAACACCCTCTCTTTCGTCATATGCGTTCTTAACTCCGATAAGATGACTAACAGCTGCCATACTGAGAGCAGTGCTGCAAATTTTACACCTCCAGGCGTAAAATTTCAAAGCCACAGGGATGGTAAATCAGGCGCTGAGATTATTTGTATATACAGTATTTCCATTCTCTCCGTCCTTATTTTGCGTCACTAAATGGGAACACCTTAAAATACACTTATCACAAGATCAAAAGCGCAATTCCTGCAGTTCCGCTTTTTTCTTGTTCTGTCACAAAACCCCACTGTGATTCAATATGAATGCAGATTCACTGTTTAGTGCCAAAAAATGGGCAACAAAACCTTAGTAAATATCCCCTTTAGTCTTGTTTTCCTATAAAAGTGAGAAGGTACAGAGGCGATATTAAACCGGCCTGAATATGTATTGTGCAGGTATTATGGGAAAAACGGACCCAGAGTGAGTCATTAATGATCCAATCACATCTTTGCTAAGGTCTTGTGTGACAGCTACTCTCACCGTCATTCATAACCTCTTATAAATCCTTTGTGATGCGTTTCACAGCTTTAGTTTTTGGTTTAAGTAGGTAAGTATGGTAATCATCGCCTTGTGTTTACATAGCTTTATCTGTTTGCAGAGATGCTAAGATGGGAAGTGTGTCCTGTACTTCTATTTAAAAAAAAAAAAAAAAAAACTAGCTTGTAGTCTGAGCCTGTTGCAATTGATATGTTGAACATACAGATGAACTGTGAACTGCAGCATTGTAGTTTTTGGCATCTGCTGTCTGAATTTGAATGCGTAGTAGTTTAGACAGAAATATGATTAATCTGAAAGCCTTTGCAAAAATGCTTTTCCCTTAATGAAAGTGGGAATGCATTTGTCAACTAAAATATCTGAGTGCTTTAAAATCTCTTACATTAGAATACCTCTGGATCTGAGACAAACAGTATCAATAAATAAAACTGACCTGCGAAGTTAAGGCGGCGGATGTGCTTCAGCAGATGGGTGCCATTGATAGGATCCATTTTTGCACAGAGACCCACTTTTCCTGGGCAGAGCTCCTGGTGCATGTTGTGCAGGGCATGAGCCATTGCATAAACAGCATCAATAACAAACTGCACTTTTCCCTCCTGCTCATAATGGGAGTCCTTCCCTATTCGCTCCTGATCTGTAAGACACAGACAAATGCATAAATCAGACACATCACATGCATAAATTGTGTATGTGTATGATTTTGTAAATCATGCATTTAAATTATGGAAACAGCATGGTCTGTGGTCACTCATTTGGCTCATTGTTAATCATGTTAAGTGCTTGATTGGGTCAGACATTTGGATCCATGTACTGTCCTTAAGCAATTGTGAGGGACAACTGAAGAGGATTTCAACAAGTGGATTTCAAGTTCTCAATCAGTTGAAATATGTGTAATTCTTTCAACCACATCATGCAATCCAGAAAAATGTATTCACTTAAAGACTGGAGAGGCTTCTGTGAGTGGCTCTAGTTTCAAGACTTATCTACTTGCGAGTTTGTCTCTGACCCTTGTTTGAAGTAGGCTGGTGATGAAGCAGCATATTTACAGCCTGTGCCAGACTACTAACATACATAATAGTACCAAGAAAGAGTTTTTTTAAAAACATCCTTCTTGAAACTCAATTATAGGATAACTTCAAGATAAATGGAGGGTGTGGAAGGAAAATGCATTGCTCTTCAGTGAGTCTTACTCGTTTGGCACAGGGTCTTGCCTCTTGCAATTAGCTAGAAGGTATACATCTGGATCGCTGCAGAGGAGCAAATCAATTCCAATATATGGAGTGCAGGGTTTTCTTGTCTGGGAAATCTCATCAGTTAAAAACAAAAACTCTTTCTCGTCTGTCCAGTAGCAATACATGGATTTCCCTCTGAGTGGTTTTCTAAGCATTAGATCTTGGACCTACATGTCTATCCCATCAATTATTACCTACAGTAAATGCATTATGCAATTTCCATTAGCAGTTAAAGAAGAAGAAAAAAAAAAAGAATACGCATTCCAATGTGATCGTATACGAGAATCATGATCTGCTTGACTGAGTGACCACCTGTGAATCCAGTCTCTAATGCCTGAGTGTGTTTAGAAGCCAATAGAGTGTGGAATGAGAGGGGTAAGAAATGGAGACATCCACTCATAGGACAGGGATAATCCGCTCACAGGACAGGGATAATCCGCTCATAGGACAGGGATAATCCGCTCACAGGTCCAATGTAGTAACTTGTGATAGGAGTTTATTAAGCCCGACCCAGGTTGTTCTACATGTGTTTGTGATTGTTACAAGCTATGAAGAGGTGGGGCCTTAGAAGGAAATGCAACATGCCAATCCTAAATTCTCTTTGCTCTGCACGAGCCTCAAAATCTGATGTAGGCACATAAGAGATATTAAGTTGCAGGTATGTTCAATTTAGATTCACAACAGACTCATTACAGTACCATGCAGGGATGAGGTAATAATAAAGCGACACAAATTACATATTATGTATAACTGCTAAATGGAATTTGGTTAAGCTTTGCAAGTTAATAAGAGCCCAGTGGGTGAACTGCTGCTGAAAGTTCTAAAACAGAGATTAAAAAGTAAAACTGATAATAACACTTTTTCAGTTTTGTTGGAACCATTAATAAGCTACTGTGCATATAAAGCAGTGATACTGTATCTACTGATTACAGTTTGACTGCCACAACAAGACGTACATTTTAGAAAATCATTACATACAGACAAGAGTCAGCATTTAAAACCTGCACTAAATGAGCTTCCGTGCACATTTGCAGATAAACAGCCTCCACCAACTGTGAGCACTGCTTCATCTTGCTGTGTAACACTGACAGAGTGCCCACATATCGAATGGAACAAGGTGACAGGAAACAAGAAACATCCACTGTCTACTTCCTGTCAGTGAAGCAACCCAGGTTGACATTACCCCTGACTGTTTTGTTTATGGCAGTGACAGCACTTCCAAATATTTAATATCACAATGGAGATCGATCCCTGCACTATGATATAACTGGATCAATAAAAAACTCTGCTTCTTAAAGAAAATATGAATGATATGCACCATATGTGGTTAGTTCTGCTGTTATCAGTTTCTGTTAACATTTTTTGCCACGTGCATAGGAGCAATCCAAAACCACCCATTTTGTAACAGAACAGACATTTATCATGCAACATCTGTCCTCTTAAGGTTCAAGCAATTTTCAATAGCCACTTCAATCTGAAAGAGTGCTAGCCCCAAATCAGCAGAGGTCTCCTTCTGTCAGCCATCTTTCATTTGCTAAATCTCCAGCTCTTCACTGCAGACCAGAGGTGTTTGAATGTCCCTGATTATCCCACGAGCTTTTGAAACGCATGAATTATTGTTGGAGGTTACGGCTCAGTAATTAAGGGCTATGGGGCCTTGATTGGACAGTGATTGTCACAGTTTGGCCAACATGCTTATGCCAGTGGGAATCCTGCAAGCCAGAGTGGGTGTGAGAGTGATATTTTTCTTGCAGGCTTGGCATGCACCCACACTAACTTTGCATTGTCTTTTCTCCATAAGACCATTTCCCTTTTTCCCTCAGTCCACCCTCCCTGTGGCTTTTGAGTCACTGGCATTTTGGCTCTCTCACACACAGTTTCCAAGCTGGTGTTCTGTTTACAGAGAAATTCGTTTAGATTAAGCAAAGTGAGGGTTTCATCCTCTTTGAGGTGCAACACAAGACATTTTGTGACTGTGTGTGTGGCTTCAAGACCTACGACTTTTTATTCAGCTCGTGACTGGCCAGAGGCTATCCTGTCATTTCCTGCCAAGAGAGTTGTACTGCCACTTAAATTGATCCGACACTGGTGCTGTGTCCTACTCTTCTCTATTTCATTATCTGGCATATACAGCATGTATACATGTTCTTATATCTGAATTTACAACTAAGCGGGCATTCAGACACTGCAGGGGGGCTGTTGTAGGTGTGTACAATACAACCAGGTTGTGACAAGTCAATATGAGTGGATTCATTCTCATTTCCAGCCTACTACGTGGCCTACTACCACCAGTGTGTCAGCACCGATAGGTAAAAAAACACAGTTTAACAAGCAGCACCCTAACTAACAAAAACGCATGGCGTGCCATTATGGTGCATTTAGAACTGTGGTGCAAATTTGGGAATGAATAGCAGTGAATATTCGCGCCAACACGACAAACCAAAGAGTGTTCTTCCTGTGAGCATCCGCATTCTGACTATACCCCATACACGATTGGTCAACGCAGTGCCTTTGCCAGATTATGTCACTGTCTGGTGTGGTGAAAGTTGAACCAGATCTAACTTTTTCACCACATGTGGCTACATGGTATTGCCCAAGCCCCCTGCAGTGCTGGTACTGGCTGTGGTGAACGCAATCCCCCCCACAGAAATGAAAAGAGTGCTGCGTTTTTACACCTCTAAAACAGTGTGCACGTGGGCTAAAGCTGCTACTCAAGCCTGTTTAGGGTTAAACAATTATTTCCAATACTGATCAACTGGATGACTATGTTTTCAAGTAATCAATGATTTGTTTTATGTATAAAATCTCAGAAACCAATTATAAATAAAACAATTCCCTAAAGTGTTCTCTCCAAGTTTTGTTAGACCAACAGCTCAAAACTCAAATATATTTGCAATGACATAAAACAGAAAAGTAGCAAATCTTCACATTTGACTTTATCACCAATTAAGACAACGGTGCCCTGCAAATCCAATCAGCTGTAACAAATAAACTTTAAATCTTTGAACTTCCAAACTACAAAACGAAATCTTTCTGCAGCGTGTCAGTGTCTATAGTCAACCTCATCTGAAAAACACCACTCTGTATTGTTTTGATGTGTGGGAAAAATGCAACAGAAAATTAACTGTTTCTTGGCATTGCTCAAAACGTCCCAAGTGTGAGCTTTAATGATGTGGGTGGTCGCATCATGATAGGGAGCAGTTAGTTTTAGAGCTGGGTGAATGCCCAACAGCTGGCACATAGTAAACAGTAGTTAAAACCTCCCAGTTAAATTTCTAGCTAATTAAACTTAATGAGATAATTTTCTAAATATAAAAATGTGGAGTACTGCTTTCACAACAAGAAGCACATTTGAAATTTCTATACTGTTTTTACTTTTAATTATGCTCTGCACGATTATATCTTGTTTTATACTATGGAGTCAAATAGATACCGGTAGATGATAATCACAATTGGCAGTCAGGATATTGCTCATAAATATCTCATTTTGATAATTTCCTCAAATTACGTTACACTGTATCGTATTTAATTCCATCCAACAAAAGAGAATCCCCCTCGTGACAAGCTGCTGACCTGTCCAAAATATTCCAATCTCTAACCCGATGTATTCTGGGAAAGCGTCCTGCAGCCCTGCACAGGATAAGCTGTTAAAAACACAATAGATGCTTGTATATAAAAGCAAAGCTTGCTTTATCTGCACTGCTTCTCCCCTGCATCATTAATTCGCAGGAGAAATTAGAAGCCTATCAGCAGGGTCCCTGTTCTCTACTTTCCAAATTAATCAATATTGGTTTTACATCTCCTTCGCTGAAAGGTAAAAGACAAGTCTCAGTTTTTCCCCAGTCATTATCCTGTGATCACACCGGGTACCCTAAACCTCTCAGGACACTGATAATTCTGCAGGATGGCCCAGTGGATTCTCTCACAGCTGCCTCAGAGGCACAGCAAAGCTCAGCGCCAGCGGAGAGGCACCACGAGTGTCACAGTTCAACGTCAAACAAATGCTGCAAGATTCTGTCTCCCTGTGAAGCAGAGCTGATAGTCAAGTTGAACACTAAAATGTCTGTACTGAGCAAGGAGAGTGACAGAAGAGCTATTGATGGCTTTATACAGACGCCTTCCACATTTTGCTCCTACTGTAGGGAGATGCTTTGTCATGTTGATCTGAGTACTATCAAACAAGAATCCTGAAGCTGACGCCTACACCAAGGAATTGCTAAGGAGTAAACTACTGTATGTCAAGTACATAAACATTGACAATAGAAAGAGGCAGTCAAAGTATTTAACCATTTAAAAATCACTTGCTCCCATGCTAACCTTGACTAGGTTTTTACACTTTAGTCAATTATCTGGTTGACTGCTTAAGATTTACAATAGTTGCTCTATTTCATATTCTTAGTTTATTCATCATCTTATAGCATTTATTATTTTTTCTTATTTCTAGTGCTACTTTGGGTTTAATAGTTACATCTATTTATTTAATTAACTATGTCAGGCTATTTTTGGTGATATTCTATTCTTTTCTTGCTGTCAACAAATCTTCTAACACATAACCAATGATAGACAGACAGGCAGAGTCTAATGCAACATGGCTCAACATGGTAAGGAAGTAACAAACCAGACTGTTGAACTGCACCCACAGCTGCAGCAGTGGTTAAGTGGTATAAGGAGAGCCATAGCACCTCAACAGAAAGCACAGTGCCCATGCTTGAAAAATGACACCACACACTGTTTGCAAAGCCTTGCACTGAAAAACAGACAAGCAAGTACTTCTGACCTGCCATAAGAATAATGTACTAAAATTGGTGTTTCATTCACTGATCACATGCGTGAAGTCAACGTCTATGTACGGTGTCCAAGAAGAAAACCACTAGTCACAAAATGGCACAAAAGTGCATGAATAAACTTTGCCACATAACATGAAGAGAAGCCTGATTGCTGTTGGCAGTGCATTCCTTGGTCAGATGAAACCAAAATAAATTAGTTTGCATCAGACATGTCCAGAATGTTTGGCATGGACCTAGACAGGACTACCACACTGACTGCAAAGTGCCAACCATGAAACATGACGCTGTATTGTTATAGCGAGAACAGAGCAGTGAAACAGACAAAATGTTGTGTAGCTCTGTCATCATCACAGGGCTTTATTCAGACATGACACCTACACGTGAAATAGCAGGCAATTTCCTGGGTAGAGGTGCATGTCTGAAAGAAGAAAGTGACAGTATGATATGGCCAGGTATGCTCCCTGACCTCACCCAATAGAACACCTTTGGACTATTTCAAAAGGAAAGTAGGGCAACAAAGCCCCTCTAAAAAGAATCATCTGTGAAGAAGAGCAGAATGTCTCTCCACAGATTTGTGCAAGACTGGTATCATCCATGCCCAGGAGGATCTAAAGCTGGACAAACAAAATATGTAAAATAATAAATAAATAAATAAATGAACAGAATTTCACTTAACAAGGTTATATTGACATTTGTTGCAGATCTAAAATACAGACTTTCCATTAAACTATTACAATAGACTCTGAAACTGGGTTGTTGCTTGTAAATGCATATCCAAACAGAATAACACTAATCTTTGCCTTAGATATATCGGATCTAGCCTTCAGTTTGTGCAATCCTCATCTGACCTCATCACTCTGGGACATTAGTAACTGAAGATAATAAAATAAGACAATCTAGAGTTCTGGTGTAACAATCCACCTACTGAGTTTCAAATTCTAGGCTAAATATGGCCGGGTGACATTACAAAGTTATATAGATTACTTCTAAATGTGCAGATATTATGCACTGATGTACTGGAAGAAACAGAGACTTGTTTTACATAGGCAAAAAGTGAAAATGCTGTTAAGAACAAAATGCACTCTTTGTAGCCGTCCACAATGCTAATGTGTTAACAAGACAGTTATACACTAACCAGCGTGTGAATTGCATTGCGCATTGGTGGGGGGGGGTCTCCTTTTGGGAATCAGCTGGAGCCGAGTGATAGCAGTGCACGCTCTGACTTGGAGCAGCACCTCCATATCTCAGTCAGTTCTGCAGCCTCTCTCGCATCAACATCCCAATACCAATTTTCTACACAGTGACCAGCATTGTTCTTAGGAGGTGCACTCCAGCTGATCCTTGAGAATCACTGATCCGACACTTAAATCCATGCACAAAAATGAGCCCATAAAATAACACGTGAATGCAGCTCATGAGCCATGATAAGTTAGAAAATACCCTGCACATGTCCTGATAATGTTACAGGCATTACTGACAGCAGGTGAAGTCATGGTGTGGCTGCTGTCATTCACTGCAAGTTGTGAATATTATACATTTTTATTTTAGTTCATTATTTTCAAAACAATTAACCATTTATAAAAGTTATATGCAAATAAATCGTATTGTGTAGTAATGTGCCAATAATTCAACCCCCCCCGAAATTTCATATTGAGATTGTAAAGGGGTCTGAGACCTCCCAAGACCCTCTGTTAATATTAATATAATTAATATCATATGCAAGTTACTATTTTTGTAAATGCTGATTAGCTCAGTACTAGCACATAGCAATCAATTGCTTCACTTATAGCTATAGCTATGCATACATCGCAAAGCACAAATGCAAAAAAAAAAAAAAAAATGTATTAGATCGAAGACCGTGCTATTGTCCGGAATATCTTAAATGCCTCCCATAGAAACCAGGTATAAATATAAGCACAATGTAAACAATTATACTACTCTTGTAAAAAGCGTCTTACAACATGACAGTTTGCTTTTATTAAAATTAAATTATCATCTGCACTGATCTCTGTTAGCACAGCAAACCATAACAGATTCCTTTAAAGTAATTAATCTGTATTAAGATAAGGGAGATGACTGAGGAAACCCCTCAGATTTTAAATATATGTTCATCTACTTAACTGTTGTCTAAATTTCATTTAAATGTGCAGTGTGTTTCCACTTCAAGACAGACTTTGCTCTGTAACATATTGCACTAAGCCTGAAGCTTTAACCATGCAGCCCAGCTAATTCATTCACTAGCCATGGGGGTAAAGATGCAAAACTGAGGAGAAATATTGTGTATGACAAAAACAAGCTGTGAGATGAAGTGTGATTCTGAATATTAAATGTACTGCTCCTCCACTTGTAATATGAGTGTGATGCTGTCACAACAGTTTCACCATGAGCCAAATGTGTCACCTCCCTCAAGACATCAGAACGAATGTTTCCAAGGTGGTTAAAAGTTTCAACAAAAAGAACAAAGGAGCTTTTCTTCCCAACAGAAGAATGTCTTACTTGTGCACTTTTTGAGCCCGGACCCTTTCTTCACGGCGTGACGGCTGAGTTTGCAGTTGAAGTTATTCTCCCAGAACTCAGCAAACCAGATATTCCTTCTGTTGTTTTCCAGCGTTCGACTGATGAAGTAACGATCAAACCCTAGACAGATCAATGGGTTCAATGTCATTGACAGAGTAACCAGCAGCGTTGGTGCAGTCTGTGAGCTAGGTCTCTGTTGTGTTCTATAGTGTAATTAATTAAGCATTGTATGTGTTGAATTCACTTTGTTTTGTTTGATTGACTTTTGGTTTTTAGGCATCAAATGATTAAATGATAGAGGTTAAGCATTACACAACAACGCTTATTCTTCTGCAAACAGGCAACTTTGCCTCACATAAAAATAATATTTCACTGAAAATGGTTTTATAAAACATGCAGATCTGATGTATATGACCAAGGCTTGTCTTTGTACCTTTGATGGACTGGCGCTTGGGCAGGATGGTGACTGCTCCCTCTGCCATCTCCTCTTGGTGCACAACTGGAGAGATCTTTGAGCCCCAGCTGTCTGAACCCACCCAGATAAAATGGCCGGTCTGGTTAGCCTTTTTAGCTGCATGGAGTAGCCGTCTGCAAAGGTGAGGAAACATGTTGTTGTGGATAAGGTCGGCATCCCGACCGGCTAAGCTTTGATTTCATTTTGCAATTTCTTACACAGTAGTCTGGCAGAGCTGGACTGAAATGACTATGCTCAGACGGGTTTCTGTGCTGTCTGCTGCATGTTTTTCTAATCTTCAAAGAGCTGTTATGTAACCATCAGGACTTACTTGATATCATCTTCGTTGGCGAAAATTATGACAACTCTTGCGTTTGGGTTTTCCTTGAGGCGCCGGATGACCTTGTCAAACTCTCCCTGCTTGGGCTCCCGAGGAATCTTGACTGACTGGGAGATGCACACACCCCCTAAACACAGAGGTTTATATGTAGAGGTCAGATGACAGGATGCAGTCATAATAATGTGTACAAACTGTAGAACACACTCACTGTGTCAGAGGGATCATAGACACAAATCTTGTAGTTGCGAATAAAAAAAAAAAAAAGCACCAACAAAAATACAACTATACCAACACATTTAGTTGTGTGAGGTGAATTTAAGCATAATTAGATACAAATAAATAATTCATGGCTGAGGTAATGGAATCCAGGGCTTTGTGGGCACTTCATCAGTTTAAACTAAGAATACTTTGAAAATTGAAACTAAGATGGCAAAATGCTGCATTTCCCTGAAGTGTGAGTGACCAGCAGAGCAATAATTGGTTTCTGAAAAAAGAAGCAACCTTGCTGACTTTGTGACTCTGCTGATGTAAGATCTACAAGAGTGGGCTTCAAATACTTACACAGTCCCATAAAGATTTTGTGGAGGCTTTTATTTTGACAGGTACTCATTAGCACCTTTTGTGTTACATTTCTACGGTTATCAAAGAGATGTTAATGCCTGTTTACTAAGTGCAAATATGTTCTCATATAATTTGTGCACATTTCCATAAAGGGAAACATTCCGTTTTGAACCGGAGCACTTGTTTTATTTTACAACCAAATTATACTGCAGAAAAGCAATCTGAAACAGGACCGCTTCTGGTATCCCTCACCACCACTGGGGCACTTAAGGGGTAAAATAAATATCAAAAATATGATAAAAATCTACCCATATCCATGAGTGGGATGTGCCCGAAAAAGTCCATTTTAGACACTCGAGTGGGTGGTTGATAATAAAAGTCCTTGATAAATATGATAAATAGGGGTTAACATTTAAAAAATACATAAACGTGTATAAGCACATGCCAAAATATTAAGGCAAGTTTGCAATGTGTTGATTTATGTGTTAGCTCATATTTACTAAACGCATTATTATCAACCAACCATTTGAGTACCTAAATTAGATTTTTTGTTTGTGCCACATCCCATTCACGGATAAGCTTTTGATATAAACTATGTTGCATTTCAACTAGGGGTTCAAAAATGTTACAATAAGCATCATGAAACTGAAAAATGTATCGTAATGTCAAAGTAAGTGCACCGTTTTCTGCACAGATTGGTCATGAAATGTGATCTGATCTTCACCAAAGCTATAACTATCAACAAACACAATATTTCTAACCTGATAAAACACAAATAGTCATAATCTTTAATGTCTTTATTGAACACACCCATTAATGCAAAGTGATGATGGAAAAAGTAATGGCAACCGTGTTTTAATAATGGGTTGAATCACCTTTGGCAGCAATAACCTCAAGCAAGTGTTTCCCTTAGCTATGGATTAGACCAGCACAACATTCAGGAGGAAAAAAATATAAACTATGACGAACCGAACCGTAAGCCTTTTATCATGTTTAGAACCAAATCATGAGCTGGTTTTATCTTTACAACCCTGCTTTGTAGCTTTGAGCACTTACAAATAATAGTCACCACTTTGAGTCCTTGCAAACACCGGCTGAAATGTTTTGTGCCATCTGAGCAAAGTTTCCAGTGCTTCTCCAACAGGAATTCTCTAGTAAGATTTAGGCAGTCTAAGTGTGCCATGTTTGTCTGAAGGATTGTTTCTGAGCTTCCTGCAGCTGCCAGGACAGGGAGACACTGCACCAAGACATTTGTACATACTTTACATTGTAGATCCTACACAGTGCAGATACTATATACACAAACTGTGCCTATTCCACTATTGTACTGTAAATGGAGATTGGTTTAGAGTCAGAGATGCAGTGAGTGTGTTTAACTTCCAAATGTCCTTTCTCTAAACTCCTGTCATTGTGTGGTCTTCTGCCCTGGTACACAGCTAAATAAGGGGGCAGTACAATCGGTCCCAATTTAGCTGTCTAAAAAAGTTCAAGGTCTGAGACAGTGTTGGATGGAACTGGTTCATTCTTGCACAGCTGTCACCAAACCTCATTAAGTTTGAGAAGGTCAACCAGAATTTCTGGCCCAGTCTTCAGACATGCAAAAATTCAAAATTCTGTCAGAAACAAAACCTCCAACAATCCTGCAGCGAGCCATGTCTAAAGAATTTATACAGACTGGTGAGCATCATTTTAAGGGTTTATGACAAAAGACATCAATACTATCTACCTGTGTCTATCCATTATTTTCTTCAAATTCATCTTGTAAATTTAACTTTGAGTATAAACTGATGCACATATACAGTAACATGCTTTTAAGCCTCCCTTTCCTCTCAAGCTGTTTAGTGGTTAGTTCCATGATTTACCAAGTGAGATGCAGAAAGAAAAAAAAAAAACAGTGATCACAATTTTACAACTATATTTTTTTCTATAGGTCAGCTATTACAGCAGCCAGTACTGCTGCATCAGTTTCATCCATGCACTTTACCATTTAGGTAACTGCTTTATTCTCTACTTTAGGTATACTGAATGGATTTTGGCAGATGTACTGTGGCTCACTAGCCACAGTATGTGGGGAGATAACCTGATTCTTAATGCTGCCTGCAAAGCTCTGGTGGGTTAGTTGTTTCTCTAACTGGGGAAAAATCATCAATGAGCACATCAAGATTTGGGTGATGAAGCCAGGTTAGAGGCTTTGTATTGCTTGAAAAGCTACAGTAGGTTGTAATGTGCAGTACTGTTAAGTCACATGGAACAAGGAGGGCAGGAACAACCATTTGGTTATGTTGTTTAAAATTTTGATTTAAAGATCCCTACTCATATGTTTCTTTTGGACATTTATCACAGAATGTTGAGCAGAAGTGCATTATGTGCTTGATCCTAGAAGTGATGTGCGGTGTCCCTAAAAATCACACTTTGGCTGTCTCTTTATGCTTCTGACCATCTTTTGGTTTATGGTAGACTTCTCCAGAGAGTGTGCGTGAAAGCATTTCATCACTTCAGCCACTTCTATGTGATGACCCACTTGTCCAGTTCACTCAAACAGGCTCCATTATCAGTTTGGATGTTGACTTAAAATGGATGGGTTTAGAAAAGTGAGAAGCACACAAACCACACCATCACTCCGCAGTTCCTCACATGCCACAGTAGAGCACTATCATGTGTTATCTTAACAATGTCTTCACTATAATTAATGGAAACCATTAGTGACAAATAGCTGCTGCAGTGTCAGGGCAGCCTCAGTCATGCACTCTGTCTTCACCACAGTAGTTCTTTTTATCTATAGTGAGATGCCTTTCAGATATAAATAGACATGCTGTATGTGAAATCAACACAATCTCATAAAATGCTCGTGTCAAGACATCAACAACCGCTGTATTTTGTATTAGAATTTCTGAACCCTGGAATCTTCCACAACAGCAGGAAGTGGGCACCATGCTTTATTATTAGCTGCACAGACCAATAAGCTAAGGCTGAGATTTAGCCTGCAGAGAGAAGACATTTTTATAGAAAAGATGACACATACATTTATCCAAAAGTTAATATATGGTGAATCTTTTTAATGGTGTACATTGATCTGTCTATCAGGTGATCAACCAGCTTTTCTGTCCTCATAGCATGAAATCCTCATGTGACTACTGTGCACATAGTATCACAATGATATTTTGAAGTCAATGTTTAAAGATTAGGTAAGTTAAATGACTTTAACTAAGCTCAACAGCATGTTTGACTTGCAGTACCTCCTCCACGCAATCCTTTCATAGGTGAGAATTTCTTCACCTTTAATGTAAAAGGCATTACATATTATTATATTTCCATATTACAGTACATACAGTACATATTTTGCAGACTATCCTTTGCAGTCAATGATTGTCTGAAGTGTTAGACTAGACATCACCAGACACTTTTAAATCAAATCAACATTTATGTATACATCTTTTACACACAACTACAAGTTGATCAAAATGCTTTACTCGAAATAGCAAAAATCAAACCCACCAAATTTTAGGTCAAATCAATTCAATTTTATTTATATAGCACCAAATGACAACAAAAACCATCTCAGGGCACTTTAACATAGTAAGATCTAGACATTATTATTATGCACACAAATTAATACATATTTTAAAACAACAACAATGGTCTTACTGGGAACTGAAGGTCAGTCTAAAAAGCTTAGTCTTAAAAAGTGCCAGGTCAGTAATAGAGAGAATATAGTGGTAAACTGTTCCACAGTCAAAGCACAGCTACCCCATCGTTTACACCAAGACCTGGGGACTTCTAAAAGAAGCTGGATGGATGGCCCAAGCACGCTGTCATTTTTATGGAAGAATAAAAGTTCTGTTAAACAAAGAGGGGGCAAGGCCATTTAAAGCTTTTAAAAAACAAACAAAAGTTTGAAATCAACTCGGAACCAAAGTGGACACTAATGAACAGATAAAATTATTGTCACATTTGGCTGTGTGAGTTAAAAATGAGCAGCAGCATCCTGTACAAGTTGGAGAAAGTGAAAACTGATTGACTCCAGAATTTATATCTTCCCTGGCGATGCTCTCACTGCAGCCACCTTCAGCTCTTGCTTGTTGTGGGGTCTCTGCGTCATTCAACAAGTAGACTGCAGCTCAATCAGGCCGAGATCAGTTGATTGACTCAGCCGGTCTCTTTGATTGCTTTGGCTGTATGTTTCAG
>NW_018127881.1:4578453-4582159 GCF_001952655.1 Monopterus albus
TGCTGAACACTGAAATGTTGTTCAATGGGTTTTGATGAATTTGGCTGAATCTGAGGACACAGAATGCTCCTGTATATCTCTGCATTCATCTCGTTGCTTCTGTCAGCACTGAAATCACTGATACACGCCGACACATCGGTTCCATTCACGGCCTTACAAGCCCGGGCCACACCATGTTTGACAGATGAGGCAGTGTGCTTTGGGTCACTTCTTCTCCACACTTTCCTCTTTCTATTATTTTGATACAGGTTGATTTTTGTTTCATCAGTCCAAAGAACTTTGTTCCAGAACTCTACTAGTTTTTGTGAACTGTAACCTGCATTTCTCTCCATCGCTCACAAACCTTATGCTACAACCCACAGAGCATTCTCGACTCGCTGCCAGTGTTCCTGTGCTTTTTCACAATGTACCCAATTACCAGTTTTGGCAAACTATCTTTGATATATCTCTGAGAGATTTTTGCATTTTCTGAGCATCATTAGTATTTTCTTAATTTACATGTTCTCCTCTTTACTCTTCATAATGACAGACAACTCCACCTTAATCAAAATGGCAACTCTCAACCTACTTTGAGTGAACTAACACTGAAACACAAGGCCGCCCTAGAAACACGTAGCAGGCAAGTGTCCAATTACTTTTCAAAGCTGTTGTAAACACACTTAAATGATAGCTGAGACTTGGCATGTTAAAGGCAGTATCCAATAATTTACTGAAGCCCATAGAACAAAAGATGTGTACATGTACAAACACTGAGGGATTGGACTGTATGTCATCAGCTTCTTGTATTGTAATGCTGTGAGCAGTGAAGAACTGCTGAAAAATCCTAGATAATAATTTTAAGATGCTGAACCCCAGATGATCTGACAAAAGCCATCTCTTTAACATGGATTTTCATGTCACTTCCTTCATCCTCTCTGTGTATTACATTACCAATATCCCATTTCGTGTGTCATGCCTTTCATGTAATATTTAGGTAAAACCTAAATATTAACTATAATTTCCTGCTTAAGCCAGGACTTGTAGAAACAGCAGTGAGCTTGCTAACCTTCCAGCAGTCCTATAAAAACCAAATGATTTTTAATTCCTCCGCAAATTATAGTGTTCCTGCTCTGTGCTCTAATTTGAATACATTATGTAAAGACCTCTTTGTCATTCAGTGAAGTTATTCCCTGGGAAAAAAAATAAAATAAAACAAGAAGTCAGATGTTCTCATGCTGAATACTGAGAGCACTAAATCACCAGTAATGATCAGTTACTGCTGTATTAATGAGGATGTCTGTCAGTAAGTAATTTGACACAGGTCAGAAGTGAATGGGATTATACTGTATGCAGGTCTTCATTTAAAATGACATGTGAACTTCTCATCATAATAATGTTCTCAGGAGCTGTACTGTGGTTTTACAAATTAAATGTGAACTGCAAGAAAGTCACAGAAATTTGTGGAAGAGTTTAGATGCTGAACTGACAATATTGTTTGATGCTAGAATTTTTTATGTTATGGTTTTACCATCTTGCTGCATTTGCAATACAAAGACAAAACTTCTGGGTTTGCTCTCGGCATGCATTGCATCAGGATCTTGTTTCACAGATATGTGAGGAGATTTGAAATCCCCCCCCTTCCTGCAAATTATTCTCTTTTCTTGCAACATGTAACTTTTAACTAGCATATATGTTAACTGGGTCTGACATATAGCAGATACTGTCCAATCAGCAGAGCTTGTTGCATACTTTAATCTGTTCTGCTGTGTCCATGCACAATTCATGTTCATCCATCCATTATCTATAGTGCTTATCCTGAAGAGGGTTGCAGGGGCTGGAGCCAATCCCAGCTGACACGGGGCGAAAGGCAGGGTCCACCCTGGACAGGTTGCCAGTCTATCACGGGGCTGACACTTCAAGACAGGCAACCACACACATACACTCACTCCTACGGGCAATTTAGAGTCGCCAGTCAATCTAAGCTGTATGTCTTTGGACTGTGGGAGGAAGCCGGAGGACCCAGAGAGAACCCACACAGGCACAGGGCAGTTCATGTTCAATTAAACCAAAAAATACAACTGTATTATGTCTGAAAATACACTCTGTTGTCTTGCTGCTCCACTGAGTTTTCTAATTGTGTATCTTCCCTCTGTTACTTGTTCAACAAACGTCTTTTTGTGTGTTTAACTGTACGGAGCCACTCAAGTAAATCCTTAATGTGATATGCACTATCTTGACTTCTTCTTTGTTTTTCCTTTTTCAGCTTTACATGCTTCTGATTTTAAGCGGCTGCTTCATTTTGTGCTTCTCAACCATGCAGCATTAGTTGGTTTCATACTTCACCGTTAAATATTAAGGGAAAACACATACACCAGTCTTCCTGACATTCAAATGGTGCCGTTTCCCTCAGCTTCACATCTAGCTTGAAACATCTGCTTTTATACCATCTCATGCTGACAAAACAAATATAAAAGTCACAGGAACAGCAATGGGATCAATACACATCTCCACATTGAGAGAGGAGCTGTGCCCAAATTACACAATAGTGGTAACTTCATTAATTATTTAAATCTTCTGCTGTGATCTTACGGTAGCCTCATTAACCTAAACTCTTTTCTGCATAGCAAACAGGTCAGCTGCTGCACACAGTGAAACAACGCATCAGTGCTCAGGATGGTTCCGGCACAATCAAAGCTGTCGCTACATTTTTATTTTTCAGCACAATTCCAAATATTGTTTCCTCTGGATATTTGAAATACAGGGAGTTTTCAGTTTTGCTGCTTAAATACAGCAATCATCTGCAGCTTTACTGAAGGCATTGACCTTATCTGATCAATTAAGTACTAGGCCTATCGATGAACACAATTTACTGTTAAGTTATGGTAGTATAGTTGCCTCAATGCAAAGATGTGAAAATATTTAAAATCATACTGTTACAGATAGTTGAGCTGTCTTCATTTTGTTGTTCCACCTGTGCGACAGGCTCTATGTCAGAGTGCAACTGCTACTTTCAAAAATGCTGCCCAAGAAAAATAAGTGAGAACAAGAAATCGATAACAAATTTAGTCATTTTTACCTCTGCCAACGAGGTTATGTTTTTGTCTGGTGTGTTTACCGGCACGACACCTCCAAAACTTGGTGGAGAGTTCAGCCAAGAGCCAAGTGATTAGTATCTGAAGCAAGTCCAGATCCAGGAGCAGAATTTGGATTTCTTTAAAAGGACCGCAAGACATTTTTGAACTTCCTCACAACTTTCTAAATGACAACTGCTTTTTCTATATGATCAAACAAATTTGAAATTCTATGTGCCTACTGCAAATATTGAACTATAACCATTTTTTTGTATAACCAATGGCTTTAGTGTTTCAGTTTACACACACACACACACTTCACTGCTCTCATCAGGAAAAAACAGATTTCAGCAAAAGCAAGACTTCTCAAACTCACCGTGGACTTTCCCAGCACCAAGCTGCAGAGACATACAAGCAACGCAGTGGAGCTGGTAGAGACCAAAACGGAGCTAAAATCAGAGTGAATATTGGACGTACAACTCCGCGTGAATGCTACACGTCTGTTGCATGTCTAAATAAGTAACTCCTTGCCAGTTAATGCTGCTTTAGATATGGTTACAAAAAGTTATTCATCTTTCTCATCTTTTCAGACATACAGTATTCATTCTCCATTATATATACTGTATACTGTATAGCACTGTACATTTTTAGCTCCG
>NW_018127881.1:4582235-4592340 GCF_001952655.1 Monopterus albus
GTCATTATTGGTTATACAGCTCATTGCAAATGTGTGATAATGTGTTATAATGTAAGGCGTTGGGAACAAAATAAATGCCTCAATGAAATGCAAGTGAATACAATAGCACCACAATTTGTAGCATGAAAGATTAGGTACTTAATGAGCACTTTTCTGACAAAAAGGCTACTATTTTGATGAACTCTTGCACTGTAAAACATTCTCCTGAGGATTACTTTCTAATCAAAAACACATACCGACTCAAATGCACTTTATAAATAAAATTATTTGATTAATTTGACTTATCAAGCTCATGCATGGTGCCTGAATTTGATACTTTGAGATGTTATACTGCTCAGCTTCACAGTATCAAAAAACAACAGGCATAAAACTACCAATATGCTATTTTTGACTTCTACTACTTTTAACAATGGACTTCTGTTTTTCAAAAGCAGAATTTTTTATTTCGGTGAACTACAGCTGTGCTGAGTCTAAAATATTTCCTGGAATGGTCAATTTTCTGAAGGACAGAGGAGGAAAGACAACTGCCTTCAGGGCTTTTTACATGTCAGTGTGAAAACTGTTCAAGGCTGGAGGGTGAAGTACACAAGATGTTTTTCAGTTTCATGCTTTGTCTCTCAGTGAATGATTTCACATTATTTTGCTAACATAAAAAGAAACATACAAGTCCTCTGCACACACAGAGGTTCTGAAATTAAATCATATTTAATTCATCAAATTTTGCAACATCTATCATGCACAAAGTCACACGCTGTACACTACAAAAATTCTTCTCTTGTTTGTGACTAATTATGTACAGCTTCACATTTAAAAGCTAAAAATAATTACACATTTCAGATTTATTTATGTGTATGGCCATATTACGTTTATACTTAACTGGCAGATATTTGCTCAGTATTGATGAAACAGCTTAGCTTGAACACTTGTAATGCCTAGAGGTATGCTTAAAGAAATTATTTATATAAAAAGAAAACTCACAACAACAGTATATCTCAACATCTAAATTTCCCTAATAGCCATTCAGTGTGTGAGGTGGAAGATTTTACTTTTTCCATACAGTGTTTTCAGATTTCCATTCGCACCGTAACAGAGTTAGAATGAAAAGGTTTTAACCACACTTTTCTCTTGCTTTCTTTTTTTATCTCTAATCCACACAGAAGCATTTTTGGACGTGTTTTCTATGTGTTTACATGCTGCAGATAGAATTTTATTCTGTCAAATGTGTCAGTCCACACTGAATCCATGATGTGCGAGACATACCCATGGAACCCTGGCTTTTTTTTTAAATGCTTCAATTCTATTTATTTTTCCCTCTGCTGTGTTTAGTAAAGTGTAATCTCCACATTCAGCTGTTTAACTCAAAAACCCTGTCGTTAAAAGCGATGATCTTGCATGAAAACTATTTTTGTCCAGTACACTTGTGTTGTTGGTCGGCCTGGTAAAGACTCTTTGTCCTTCCGCTGTCCTGCTGACAGACAACTGTTCTGATAACTTAAAAGAAAAGGAACACACCGCTCACATCTCGCTTTCAGTGTGGATTTCCAGTCAGGGTGGCTCACTCCCCTGAATATTTTGACTAAATCACTTGGGAAGCCTTTTCCTCCAGTGATCTTTCATGGCCTTCAGCAAACAATAACATGGTGCACTGCCTCCATCCATGATGGTTGGATGTATAGGACATTTTGACAAATATGGCCAGTTACATCCCTTCACAATAACATTCCTCTCTGACCCTTGAAAAAATATGTCAAAGGCAACATATCTATTCTGTTTTCAGCTGCATTAACAGACAAAATGAGTGACTGTAGCGTTCAGCATTGTTGTGAACTTAAATGACCAAATTTCTTCTAACCATTATGTCCATTCATGGAGGAGTCAAAACCTGTCAGTGTTTAAAATTCTGACCTTTAGATAGTATCACCTCCATCAAGCTAATCATGTAATATGTTTACCACAACACGATGTCACGCATCATCCCTCCAAGTTTCAGCAACACTGGAATGAGGTAGTGTCACATTATATTTAAGTTTAAAAAAGTGACATTAATTACAGAGCCCTCCATCTCAGATATCACCAAAGAGATCCCATGAACCCAGATTGCTGTAAGTTCTTTAATGCAATCTCCCGTTCAAAGGGCAAGACAAACACACTACACTACGGCATGAGGGTCTTTTATTTTTCACTTTGTCTCTAAAACAAGAACAGTGGTTTTCATCAAAGCAACTGACTACTGCCTGACCTCTTTCCTACAACTACAGTTCAGAAATGCTTTAGAGCTGAATTTGCACACTAAGTCCTAAGAAAAGCAGAGCCTCAGACTGTAGCCTACCTAATTGACTCTGTAATAGTGTCATAGTTCACTGCCAACAAAGAGACTGAATTTTCGAGCATGCTTTGGCAACACTGATACAATGAAAAATGACAAAAAGGGCTCCCACTGCAACTCTGAGTTTATCGCCCTTAATGCCAAGAAGAGCAACAAAACACTTAGCATTACCCTCTGTATTTATCACCATACATTACCTTTGTTCAGCTCCACTAAAAACTGTGTTTGTTGTTCCTTCATTTGAATGTTTTGACCTTGCCGGTGCAGAAAGATGTAAATGCAGAGTTTGACACTAAAAGGCTGTTGTCAAATACATGTGCTGAAGCTGGAAAGTTTCCCTGTGCTCACCTTCAATGTGAGTAACATGACTTTGTCATATTGCAACTGATTGAAAGCACAGACCCCAAAGTACAACCTCACTTTAGTGGTTACCCTTGTGATTTACAATTAAAGCTAACTACATGAACAAGGTTTAAAAAACAAAGCTGTGAGCACCACAGCTTTCTCAGTCTTGGCCCAGGTTGTGTTTAACACAGCATGGCTCTACATGGTAAGGAATTGTCTAAACAAATAGGAAACCAGATTATGAGACTTCATAAAAATAGAAGAGGGTTCAAGAGGCTAGAGAACAAACTGTAAGCTGAAACACATTTGCAACAGTGATTAGGAGGTATACTGTAAGAAGAGCCATGCTGCTGATTACAGAAGGCACAGTGGTCGTCCATGAAAACTATGCAACACATAATTCCCTACTGAGCACAAAGATCATGTATAAAATGATGTTTTAGTTTCTGTGAGGACATTGGATGATGTGAAAGTCCACAGCATCCAAGAAGAAAACCACTGATCATAAGATGGCAGGAAAAGTCCAAGATTAAACTTTGCCAAAAAGAGCATGAAAACAAGCCTGATGACTATTGGCAGCACATTCTTTGGGCCATACGAGTACAAAAAGTCTAGGGAAGGTGACATTTATAGATGGCACCATAAATTCACGTCTGTGCACAAACAATGGCTCTCTCCCAATCTCAAGAAGCTTCGCAGAAGAAGAATTTCGCCATATGCCAATAATCCTGAAACACACTGAAAAAAATATCCCGAGTTTTTAAAGAAGAAAAAATGAAAGCTTAACCTGGCCAAGTTTGGCCCCTGACTTCAGTCCAGTAGAACACCTTTGGAGTATTTCAAGGTGGAAAGTAGAGCTACAAAGCCCTTCCAGCAAAAAGCAGCAGAACAATTTAATTATTCATTTTTAAAGAGTTACAAAAATGTTTGTGTCAATTCTTAGAAAAAAGAGAAAATCAGATAAATTGCAATGGTGCATCTCTACTAACAACCTCAGCCTCACTAGGCCATATGAGAAATGTGTGTGTTCACCATATTGAGATCTTCCTCCAAGTAGCCATAAATTATGAAACTACTGCTGCAACTAATCATAACAATATTCAAAAATATCTGCACTTGTCACAGTGGTAGTAATCGACATTTTTCTCGACTCATTATGTTTGAGGTACTTTTTTTGTCAAACCGAGTGCTTGTGCAGCCTCTGTCAGGATATGCCTGTTAATTCTGTCTGAACAACCTGGGCCTCCTTCCAGAGAGAATGCTTATGACACCTCTGACCTGTCCTGTGTGAAAAGGGACTGTTGCTTACCCTCAAAAGGTGTTAATTAAAAAGAAAAAAAAAATCCAGGTGCCATATGGAGGCAGCAACCTGACAGCAGGCTCCTACAGTTTTGGAATTTCACTTTACTGCTCCTCTCTGTGTTTCTGTGGAGAGGAGGTCATCTGGAGTGACAGGCTGACAATGATTAGGTAATAGGTATTCACAGGCTGCTGGCGCTTTATAAATCTGCTCTGCTGGATCACACATGGCTCACTCACATATTTGGCTACACTGGTTTGTCTATTCTGTCTGGTCAAAATGTGACATTAAATGCCCCTTCACTGAAGAGAAAAGCAATTTGTTGGTTTACTGTGAAGTAGCTCTTGCAGAGAGAAAGCAGAAAGATATCTGGTTACATTTTTTGCTTAATATTTTATTGATGCGTCTGTGAAAGATCCTATGATTGGGAAGGAACCATCAATAGCACAGAAAACCTTGTGTGAAAGATTTGCTAAGCCTCAAGAAATGATACACAGCTGCCTGGGAGTATTTTTGCACCTTAATTGGCATGCCACAAGCATAATTTCCCTTCATTAGAGAGACCTGTTGCCTGAGAGGACAGGAGGAAAATCCAAGCCCTTAGGCTCCCAGGTCTGAGAGGCAAGAGAGCTGCAGAATCACAACTGCAGGGATATGGGCAAAATATGCAGACAACAAGCAAGCGTTTGTCCATTCATTATGCATCATCGTCGAAATCATATCAGGTTCTCTGTTATACATAATGAATGCAGACCTGGAGGAATGATCTCATAAAGTCTCTGCAAAGCAGTGCAAAATAAGTGCAACCTGAAGACTGGTATTCAGTGTAAATTGTTTGGCCCCTTTTCTCAAAAACTCCCCTATCCTTAAACAGCTGGTATGAGCAAAAAAACTAAGATTTGATATGAGATGGATCAGGGTGATAGCAAAAGTCCTCCTCTAGCTGTCAAATTACTAAACTCTGTTGTCAAGGGGTTTTTAAGTTATTTAAAATTTTTAATGTCCTAGCTGGAGAAGAAGTGTTGGTGAAACTGTGCATATTATGACATCACACCCATATACGCGAATATAAACCCACCCCCTGTGCAGCGCTACTCTAAGAACGTAGGTAGCATTACTCAGTGAAATTAAAAGAGCTGTGCTAAGCTAGCTGCGTCCGACTAGGTTTGAAAAAAGTTTACTTTGTTAGGAAATTTAAACATGACCCTAACATTCTGAAACATCCAGCTGAAGTCTCAAGCCAAGGTGAGTCAGAGCAGGTACTCATGAATAATGTACATTATATGTTAATATCTTCCTAAACAGCCTCCTAGACAACAAAGGGGAATCTAGGCTGTTTGTAAAGATGTATGTAGTGAAATGTGAACAACTCTGGAAGAATAAAATGTTAGTTTAAAGTACACTCTGTATTTAAAGAAATGGGCCATAATACCAGCTCTTTAACTCTCATCGCCTTCCTGCCCTTGAGATGAAGCCTGCGACTGCGCCCGTCTTAAAGAGGAACTTGGCTGCAGAGATGTATGACCTTTGTCCATTTGTCATCACCTCTGGACCAATTAATTCGCTGCCAGATCACTTCAGTAGAAGCAGCTGCTTTCGCTTCTAAGTGAATGATTAATTTGCCAGTTTTTCTGTCACCATATGAGATGTTTTTATGATGTGATGCTGACAGTGTTCCATTTGATTTATAGAATGCAGCTTTAGTTGGTGCACTTATGCTGAACACCATTTCTGAAAGCATACTCTATAATAACCCTGCCTGCCAAGGAAACAAAGAAAAAAAAAAGTCAAGCGTTTTGTTTTGCTAATTTGTTGTTGCTCCGGAGTCCCTTTGGAATAAACAGAAATAGATCTGAAATAATGCAAAACTGAGCAGATTTTCAATATGATTATAAATATCCAACATCTGAGGCTACAAAACGCTCTCATCCCAGTGTGGTAGATGTTTAAAAGATGTTGTTGTTTTTGTTGTACTGAGAAATGTGTCCAGCCCTGAGGGTGAGCTATTGTTTAGGGGTTTTCCATCTATCCTCCCCATCTCCTCCAAATAATGGGTTTATGAAAAGCATTTTTCTAAAAATGTTTTAATTTGAAAGCTGTTTATTGTTCTTGGTTCAAATGTTTTGTGAATGGATGCTTTCAGTTTTGACATACAGGTTTAACATTATGTAAAAGATTAACTGCTTTTCAGTTTCCCCACTGAGACAAAGGCAAGAAAAAAACAATGAGAGCTCTTTTTATCCAAATTTGTTTTGGAGCAAGGATCTGTATAAGAGTGTCATCTTAGACTAATACTGTTATTTTAAGATTTGAGGCTTCTAATCAATGTTTCTGGACTGCAACTGTATATATCGTATCCTTAAATCTGACCATTTTTCTGCCAAAATCCGCATCTCCTTCAATGTTATTCCAAGGCTCAGAATTTGTGACGCTTTCAACTGGAGCTCAGTGATCATGTCGATTTCATTATCTGAAGGTTTTGAAAAAAATCTGGTAACCATATTTTGGCAGATGATTATGTTTGAACAGAAACAATTTTCAAAAAGAAAAAAAAATTATGATGGGTATTGGGTTGAAACATCAGTGAAAATCCAACAGCACTACTTAAACTCATTCCATACAGCCAAAGCAAAAACGGCACTAATGTTGATAGACTCACTCTAATGAGCTCTTTTAGGTGCTGACCAGGTCTTACTGTGAAAATGTCATCCACCTTTCACCTTGTTTGTTTCAGTATGTTTGGATTTGCACTGTCTCAATGCATGCATACTTTGAAAAGCTGTTAAACGTGCCAGCAGGAAAACCAGCAGGACCGACAGTAGCCACTCATTTCTGCACCAAATGCCCACAAACATTTTGGCAGCTTCCTTATTTCAACATGAACAGAGTTTTGCGGTGATCGTGCCAGCAGACAGACAGACCCTGGCACAGAAGGAGAGTTCAACATATTCAGCCTCTCTTTGAATTTTCTGGTTTATCCTGGATTAACAGCTCAGTGAGATATGTTAGTCAGGTTGCCAGTGATTTTGATTCAGGTTTAAAGAAATGTGCTAACTGTCAGCCAGTGATGGGTTTTAGCCATGCTAGCGGTCCACCACCTTGGTCCAGACTGAGATATCTCAATAATTACTACATAGAGCTCTGTGACATTTGGTACAGACATCAGTGTGTTTACATGTTTAAAACATGTAAAACTGAATACTCTATGCAGTATGTCAATATTCCAATTTCTCCAATTTCTCATTACTTATTTTAACTGTACTAGTGCCTGCTCTTGACCTCATTACTTATTTTAACTGTACTAGTGACTGAAGACATTGTGTTGGTACTGAGGTTACAGAAACCATGACCTTGTTTACATGACATTTGAGAAATCAGTTCACTGTAGACGGGTGACTGCACCCTGGTTACTTACTTCATGTAAACACATTGAATCACCAGTGAAGCCACATTTATGGTTTTAACTGAAAAGCAATGAGAAGTGCAATGAAATTTAATAATCAGGATAACCACCTTTATTGGCCAAGTAGGTTACACACAAGGAATTTGTTCCCAGTACAGAACCGAGGCAGCCATCTGCAGGACCAACACCAATGGCTCTAACTGGGGGCAACTTGGGGGATTTCAGTGTCTCGCCCAAGCACACTTCGATATGTGGACTCTAGGCACCGAGATTCAAACCTCCGACCCTTCCGGCTCCACCCACTGAACCCCAGTCGCCCCCATTATTTGGGGCTGACATTCATGTCTCCCTCATAATGTAACGTAACTGCTGATTCCTCTTGCACAATCAGCAGGTCAGAAAGTCAGTTACTGTAGGCCAATCATCATGTTACCTTACCTTAACTTACATACTGTAGCTTTAAATTACCAAAAGGTAAAAATAATCATTATGCAGAACTGCACATTTCACATTAATGTACAACAGATAACCAGATTATAATTATTGCTGAATTATTGTATTCATCACATTTAATGCTACAACTAAAGGTGGAACCAATTAAAATTTTCAATGACTTTACCTGCTGCTGGAATCAATAAAATCTTGATTATAGTGCATGTAAACATGAGTAATCTGATTCTTAAAAGTAATTAGTAAATCAAGTTATCAAATAAATGTAGTGAAGTAAAGTACAATTTTTGCCTCTGAAATGTAGTGAAGTCAAAGTATGAAGTAGTGGAACCTAAAAATACTCCAGTAAAATGCATATACAGTATATCAAATTGTATTTAAGCACAGTGCGTGGGATAATTTACTTAGCTGCTTTCCACCACTGCATGTAAGCATGCTGATATTAGTATTTAGCTAAAAGCACCACCGTGCCGAACGTGGTTCACACCTTTCTGACACTGACAATCCGACGGTGACACCCACTTCATGCCATCATCCGTCAGGTGTGCGGAGGTGAAAAAGGGAGCTGGATCTGAAGTTCTCTGTCTGGCTCTCTCTCTCTCTTTTCCCTCATTCTTTGCAGGACTGTTTCTGTCACTTTTCACACGAACAACCAAGCGTGACACTATGAATGCCTTCCAATGATTAGGCTACTGATGCGCCCCAGCTGTAGACTTAATCTTGTTCTTTCTGAGACAGACCTCACGTTCACCATTCTATCTAAAACATCGAGCTGCCTGCATGTGGGGCCGCTTGCTCAGACAATAATCTTGCTTCATGAAACAGGACCATGACCTACTGGTAAAAAAAATGGTTTGCTCATTTTCAAGTGGTTTTCTTATTAAGTTTGTGTGTTTAATATAAACAACTGTTTGAGATTCAGTTATACAGTTGACTCACTCACATTCCCTAAATTACTCACGTGTCAATTTGTCCTCATAAATTATTTCGAATTTCTCGATTGCTGGCCATTTACAGAATGAAGAGTCTCTGTTGAGAAGTACTTCTCATGTTAAAGACAGAACACTATTCTAGGATTTGGTGTTTTGTGTGCAGAAAGGAAATATTTCACACACACTGTGATGCTATAAGTACATGGCTACACCAAACCAATTTTGCATCAAAGGAGCAAGATGAAAAGAATTCAAAGCGACAGTGATACAATTTTGCCTGAAATCTCATGCAGCAGCATCTTCTCTGCAAATACAGCATTCTTGATTTGGCACAATTCAGACTTGTTTTCTTGCTCACAAAATGCCAATAAATATAATGTTGTAAGCAATTAAACAGTTTATAATTGCTTTCCAGGCCTGACCTAGAGTTCACAATAAATACTGCTCTCTAAAGTGTTTGTGCTAGTCATGTACTGATAGGTATTTTAATTACCTACAAAACCTGTTTTGCATATTTCATATTGCAAAAAGAATTTAATTTCCTGCACCTTTATAATCTATATACTTTTAAATCAACCTAGCAAAAATATGATAAAGCTCTTAATTGTTCTTTCTATAATAACTGCAGTAAAACAAACAATGTATACTACACTAAAATACCCCATTATAGATAAGGTTGTATTTCTATCTTTGGTGAAAATAACATTTTCAGCATTATGATTTACAGTTAAATTCTAGGTTTTCTAGGAGAATAACATCTGTAAATAAAAGCACCATGCATGAAATTCATTGCTGTGTTTGCACCGTATTAACTAAAGTCAAACCACATGAGTGTCTCAACATTTCTTTCCACATCAGAGTTACTAGACTTTGGCAGCTGGACAGTAAGAGTCTAGAGAGGTTTTAGTGAATAAATCTAACTAAAACTGTAGAAGTCAGGAGTACATAAACAGGATTTTGAAATGTGAGAGGAACATGTTCCCCCATCTTCAGTGGAAATTATATTCCTGTGCCAGAATATTTGCTGTGTCTAAATTCTAATCTGCAAGTGTTTTCTTACAGAACATACATTCAGTCAATATGACTAAAAATACATTCTTATGAACAGAAATGGCTTCAGGGACAACATGCAGGATGAATGACAAGTATACAGATATATACAGACATTAGCACATGGGTCTACTAATTTAACCATGGAAGCACTGAAATGGCTTTACAGTGCCAGTATGAGCATATGCATTACATGCATATATTGTCACTGGAACAGTTAGACTTGCCTAGCTGTCAGGGCTGAAGAAACTGGCTTCAGCCCTTTGCTCGGGTGCATGCTGACAGTATTTACAAATGTA
>NW_018127881.1:4592534-4598534 GCF_001952655.1 Monopterus albus
CCCCCCCCCCCCCCCCCCCATAACCAACCTCTCCCAGCTCAAGTGAATCTTCACACTAGGAAACTTTCCGTTAAGAGCTGGATTCTTTAACCTCCAGGCTACTGCTGTACCCCAGTTAATTAATTTATTTATTTCTTAATGCACGCCAGCACATTAACTAGTGCCCACGGCTAGAAACGTCTTGCCCATTCCTTACAGACACAATTCCACTCATTACAAATGGCATAAACAATATGGGTAAAGTCAGATAATGATGAGACTTAATATGTCAGTGGCCTCAAGGAGTGCTACTGGAAAAGTTTGATGTTCTCCTAAAGACATGGCATATCAGCCACTCAGCCAGCCCAGTTCATTTTCATGTGCTAATTTGAGTTTAGTATGCATAATGTAGTAAATATCCCATTATTGTGACTGCAGGCAAACTGTGGCTGAGTAGTTAAAGATCATTTGGATTAGCTAATGTGCAAAATAGATTTGCTGCAGCTTTGTTTAAAATGGGTATTTAAATGTGTGCTACTTAAAAATTAGTTAAACTAGTCTACCTTATTGCAGTATGAGGTATATATATGAAATACTTCTGTTACACAAGAAAAAAATCTCTATTTCCCATTATTTGCAGATTATTTTGTATGAAACATGAAGTGCCTTTGAAAAAAAAGAAGTCCTCATTTGCATGCAGTGACAGAAATTCTGCTTCCACAATGAAACACATAGAGATCTGACTATTTGATGCCTCCTTTATCTTTCAAGCCTTGTCAAGAATTCTGCGGAGAATTCACAGCAGAGTGCACACACTGTTCATTTCCCAGTACTACAACAAAAGAACACTTGATAGAGGAATACAGGCCAAACATACAATGAATAGGAGATGACTCCATGACATCTTTGTCCTATGGCTAATTATTTTTCTTATGCCCTGAAAGATACTTTAAGCAAAGAACTGTGAGTATTATTATATAATCTGTTTTTAATTAAAGCTTTTGCCTTGTATGGTTTATCCAGTGGATGCACTGCAGTGTTACTGTGATTAAAACTATGTCTGAAACAAAATCTTTTGCTACAGTTTGCTTGAAATCCTTATTTAATATAACAGGACTGTGTAAAAGCTTAAAGCAATTGTGTTACATCCATGTACAAGAAAATATTTTAAGTCATTTTTTGACCTCAAATCTCAATAATCCCACCGCATTTTTGTTGAGGGAATGAGGGTGGTGCTAACTTCCGGGTTGGTCTACAAAAATATTCATCCCTATGGTGCTCTATAGAGACAGGCCACACCCACACCTGGGAGGGGATTCCTCTCGCTCCACCGACCTTGTACCAAAAACTTAAAAATGCCTACAAGCACCTAGATCTGGCTCTATTTTGGAAATAAAAATTGTAATTTTCCTCCCTCCTGCTATGTGTTAGCAAGCTACTGTAGTTAGCTAAGGCACCTCCAAATATACCAAGATGCCTGCTGCGCACAGACGGTGTCAGGATCGTTGTTTCCCCGTTCTTCCTGCTAATGCCTCCAATCTTATCCACTTTTGTCTTCTTAAAGTCTTCTTCTTTTTTTGTTCAGCAGTTGTAAAAAGACCGACTTGTCAAAGAGAATTCTTAACCGCCCAAAATAAGTCACAGTGATTGTATTTTATTGCAGTTCAGCAATTTTTAAAACTAACTCTGGGTTCTTGGTCCGTGCATCCTACCAGACAGTTGCTTTTAAGCATCTTTCAGTTTTTTTTTGAAAAAACAGTACAAAATTAAGGGAGAGAGAGAGAGCAGTTTTCTGAGTATGAAATGTTGTGCTCTCCCTTTGTAGGCCAGTGCTGTGGGGGCTGTGTTCAAGGTCACTCTAATCTGCATCGAGACCGAAGTGCAGAGAACCATACATAGGAGGAACCAGGCTAAGCTTGCACAGTCAGACACATTCATCAGCTGACACGGTCATGGATCATGAGAACTGATAATCCCCCCCGCCATCATTCTATGGATCTGAATTCCTATATTATTCCATCAAAGCTTTTGATAGCTTGTGGTTTGAACAACACTGAGTCCAAATACATTTTTAATCACACTGTATCTCTTCCTCTGTATTAATCATATATCCTACAGAAGATTTTTCTAAAATGTCAGACCTTTATGTATTTTTTAGGTTATTTTTCACCCTGCATTCAACTGCTTTATTTGACAGAAGAATAAATGGATTTGTTCATTTGCTTTACACTTCCATGATATCTGACTGAATCCCTTTCTTCAACACAGCTGCCACATCCTGTAGAAACAATTCAACTGCCATAAAAAAGTACTGTGTCTTTTTCCCTGCTATCTGATGCAGTATAGTATATGACACATTCTGTAGTCTCTAAGTAGGAAAGCTTTTTACTGACAGGAAATTTCCTGACTTCCACAAGGACAGGCAGTGGTAACACTCTCGCCTTATGGCTGTATGCTGTGTGACTGATGCAGTTGTCAGTCGCGAGCAGGTGGATATACCTTTTAAAATTCATGAAAACTCTATTGAGCCACAGGAAGGAACAGAGTGAAAGAAAGTGAATTAAAATGAGCTTTATTTTGCTAGCCTGTAGACTTTGACCCATTCTGAATCATCTGTATGTCTTGGCAACCAGGCCACATAATTGATGCCATTCATTACATATTAGAGGAGGGTGTTGTTGTGAGGTGAGTGGAGGTAGCCAGACCATAGCTGGGAGCAACATACACGGCGATGATTGATAGGAGGCAAGCTGCATAAATGCTGGAGTGCTGGTTGCCTAAATGCAAGTGAGTGTTACTCTGCTGGCTTGGGGCAAAGCCATTAATACACCCTGCAAATGATGATAGCTGTTGTATTGATTCTAGTTTGCACCCTCTATTTCACCAGCCCCTGTTGCTCCAATACTTTGCCACAGTAAACACCGGCATTGAAACTGTTGACCTGGGTTGTCTCAGCCATTGATCACCCCGATGATGTTGGGACACCACATTCTCTTTGTTTGCGTGGTAGTTTAATCCATTCACAAAGCCTGCTGATGGCACAAAAAGGGATCAATACAAAAGAAAAAATGGAAGTATGAGATTAAAAACTATAGATTTATCCCTGAAAATGTGGCACTACCACATACTACGAAGAACCAGGAAACGTGTGGGGAAAATAACACCCCCTGCACTGAGGTTGCAATGTAGTGAATGTACTATGTTATTGAACATAAACAGTAAAAAATTAACTGTTTCATTTTGATAATTTCTCAGTGAATGCACCATGTTATTGAACATAAACAGTAAAGAATTAACTGTTTCATTTTGATAATTTCTTCATCAGACTGACAAAAGAACAAAGGCATAATGAAATTTCAGAGCTAAAACAGCTCACTCACTACCGGTTGATCAAACAACGGCTTCTCAGCATTCTGCAAACGCTAGCTTTTTTTAGGCTTCAATCCCATCCTGCTTTGTCTCAACCTCACATCACCCTGTCTGTTTCAACTGAGTGTTAAGCATCTTGTCATTTGTAAGGGAAATGACATGCCCGGAGTCAAAGTGACATTATGTCAAAATTATATCCAAGGATTCCTGGCAGGCTAAATCATTCTTGCTCTATTCCTCATTCAGAATCAAATTAGAAACACTCTTGCAGAACCCCCATAACCTTCAAAATACTCCAATGTAAGATCTTCAATAACACTTGAAATCTTTAATGTTAGCCAGGGCCTTTTACTCAAATTTTGCTGAGAAAGTTATAAACTTCCATACTTTTGAAATCTGCCAAAGAAAACAGAGGCATTATGCTCAACTTTTAAATGGCAACAAACAAACCAAAGGCTGTTTGAAATGGCTGCCTCCTCTTAATACTTGCACAAAAGATCGACTTTTATGGCACTTCCTCAGCCTCCCGCTGTTCGTCTTGGAGACTGATGGGCAGTGTCACATTTTTATTAAGCTGTGAAAGGTCTTTGTTCTTTTTGAACCGAGGTTACTTTAGGTCTAACGGGGTGAAAGCGGAATCAAATCAGGAAAGCCGAGGGTAAAATATTTAATATGTCTGAATGCCCATTTGCTCAGAAATGCAAACCAAACACTTTGTTTAAAAAGATATTCGTCAGCTTTATGTGGAACATAAACCGCATGTGTTTGTCCTCAAAGAATATATTTCTTTAACTAAATGCTTTGAGGAAAATCCCCAGTCACAATACATTAATGCATGGCAAGCTAATGTTTTTGGTCAGGAATAAAAGTAATTCCTCTGACATTCCCTTCAATGTCTAAATATTTTAGCCCAGGCCAGACATTTTCCTGATTTCATCAAGGCTAATGGGATAATTGGAATCCTATTTGTGTCTCACTGTGCAGTCCATTACCTTATGGAAATCATGTTCAAAATACAGCAACACTGATAGTTTTTTACTAAATCAAATTAAGGTTCACCATCAAGGTTATTTCAGCATACTGTGAATGGAGATTGCTTGTCCCTGACTGTCTCTGAAGCCCCTTATTTATCCCCCCTCCCATGACAGTGGTCCCCTGCCTCACTAACACGAGGGTGTCTTTCCCGTTGCTTCCACACCGTCTCTTGAAGGTCCTTGTGTAGGAGTGAAATTGCATTTATCATCAGAGAAAGCAGTTTTAAGAAAATGCAACTCTGTGACAGAGATGAACACTGTAGAATATTAAAATATTATTTATACAAGACAAAAGGCTGGTTTTCATTCACTGCATTTCATTTCAAGGTCTCACCTCATCTGGTTTGCTTTCAATCAGCCACAGCCATCTCACAAACATCCAATGTGTGGATACACTTGAGTTGACAAAGAATATCAACAAGTTGGGAGCAACTGTATCAAGATCAACAGATATTTAAACAAGCTAACCATTTCCAAGTAAACTAACTAATTCCCGAATAAGCAACATCATCATTTAACTCTGTTGACCATGCCTTGCCCAGTGTGCACCTTCAAACACAGCCTCCAACTTCTAAAAGATGCAAATAAATTAGTAGACTCTTTCCTGCTTCTGTCAATAAGGTTGTAATGTACGCAAGTCTGAAACGGATGTTATAAGGCACATATACTGAATAACAAAAGCTGTTTTTGTTGAACAGCAGAGTGAGGCTAGCTGGATACGATGCTCACTTGTTAGGAGGTTCATTCACAAATATAAAAAAAATATTAAAAATACATCTTTTCATATATCTACTGTAGATTGGCAGATTTATATATAAACCTATTTAAAAGAATCATAAAGGTGAATGACGTGCAGCATTAGAAGAGTGGCCACATAGACTTGAGAAAAGATCAAAATACATCGAGTTGAACTTTCAGAAAAACTGATTCTTGGACAGGAAGACATCTTTGCTAGTGGCATCATGCTGCAGTTGCATATTTTAACTAAAAAGCACAAACAATAAAGGCACCACAGAGCTTTCCAAGGCTGTACCTGTCTGCACACACATCAGGCCAACTTCTTTCCATAGATAGCAAACAGCCCACTGGTTTATACCAAAGATTAACCCCCTCCTGTTTCATAGAGGAAATATGATTCATACATAGGTTAATGTTACAGTGTAAAATAGTGGGCTTTATTTAAAGTTCATGTCTTTGAGAGTGTTGCATTTCTCAGGATGAAAATTCAAGTTACATGAGAAGCTGACTAAACAATATTATCTTCCGTCTGCTCATTAGCAGGAGCCATCTACAAAGAAATAAAAGTTCTGAAGGAAAGTGTACCAATGGATGTGTCTGCCTTCCTTTTGGACTTGGTCATAAAAGACTCCATACTGTGTTGGGCTAAAGTCTGCTCTAAAGCAAATACATTACAGAAACTCCCTGCACCAACAAATTTATCCTAGGCCAAGGTCATGAAAGCATTATAAAGTCTTTTTTTTATTGTGTAATGTTGGCTGACAGGGTATTCATTCATTCATTAAAACTAATACTAATTTGACTTCCTTTTATTACTTTAGATGTTTGATTATATACTTCTCATTTATGCTTATGTCTTATTATCACATTATAAATGCAG
>NW_018127881.1:4598551-4598884 GCF_001952655.1 Monopterus albus
CAGGAATGATCCGATTTCCCTAAAGGGATCAATAACTATCTCAGTAATCTAATTTTAAGACTAATGCTGCTCTACCCTGCCACTAGTTACATGGGTGTACACAAGTCAGGAGTTGTGAAATTTTGATTTGATTTGATTTATTCTTTCAAGCATGTAAAGACAGTTGATATGTCAACACACATAATTTTACACATATCCAACAAATGCTAATCCAATATCAATTTGCTTATACCTAGTACATGCTTGAATGGAGTAGGAAGAAGTCAGACTTATCCAGTCCTACCCCATGACATCATCTTACCATCATTGGTTTACAAGCAGTATCTCTACATA
>NW_018127881.1:4602988-4609269 GCF_001952655.1 Monopterus albus
TTTTGTAGACATCATCCTTTGTTTCCTTGGTTTGTATTTTCTGTTCACCCATGGCTGCTTTAATCACATCCACATCTCGCTGGGTAAACTGCAAACTCCTTTTTATCTCCTGTATTTCTCTGGTCATGTCGTCGAGTCTCTTATTTGTCTCCATAAGTAGTTGCACAAAACCTTTGAAGTTGTCTTGTTGTTGGCTCAACAGTGCGGTGTACATCTGCTTCTGCTGACTCAACATCTCTGTTACTTGCGCCGCTGAAATATAATCCTCTTCTGCTTCAACATCCTCATTCGCTTCTGATTTATTAGCTCTTTTCCCTCTTGGAGGCATTTTAATAGTTGTAGAATTTGTTCAAAGACTTGAAAATGTAGAAGATGTGAAAAATCATAGAACAGACAAGAGGAGCAGTAAAGACGTCTGCTCTCGCTTGCAACCCGGAACTGCAGAGAAATGATATCACTTTGGAAGAGACTCTGCTCAAAATGTCACAAAAATAAATTAGTATACGTGTGTTTGACAGTGCATCCAAATAAAGTTACAAAAAATTACAGGAGGGCAATCTAGCCACAATAATTAATAATGTCTATGCCACTCACAAAACAGAAATCCTGGAAACATTACCGGCATGGGACAAACCAAACTGGTTCATCTGTCACTGTTTTTGCCCATTACTGCACAGGTTTGGTCGTCTGGTTAGAAAGTGATGTGCTTCATTTCAAAAGCTTATTTTCAGATGCAGTAATATTGATTTCTGTGGTTAATCCAATTTAAGAATTAAGCATTTTAAAATGAGCAGCAGCAGCCGCCCCCAAGAAGCGAGGAGGAAAACATTTTCTGTTGCTGTAAAGCAATAAAAAACTAAGGAAATGGATGATACAGTTTGACTATGCTAATTGATCCACACATTGACTAACTGCCTAGTGACCTCTGGGAGGTGTAGTGAAAAAATACCACAGCTAAAGAATTTGCTGATGTAAAGCATAAACAACTAGACAGCACTCAGAGAGTGCAGCTTCTGCCAAGGGGCAACTCCCTTTCCCCATAATAGCATAAAAGCAATATTGCCATGATAGTTTCACCCTCATAATATGACTGCCTTACCATGAAAGCCTAAAGACTTTTATAAAAAATCACCTCATATATTGTAAGGTTACAGTGTGGACAGAATCACATGGCTGTGAGATTAGAGAACAGCACAACCCCACCCAGAGCAATAGGGAGACATTTGAACATCTGCATTTGAAATGGCTGCACTCAGCCAGGGAGGAGATCACAGCACACTCAGGCTGCTTCTATCCATATGGCTTCTTGATCCCTAGATCACAACCGTGTGTGGCATGCCAGGCACTTGTCTTTATTTATTATTTGACATCACACAAATGACCCCCAAGTGCCTGAGATATATGCTTTTGCAATTTGTTTAAACAATTACTTGTCATTGCTTAATTGGGCAAAGCGAATGGGTGAATAATCATCACTCATCTTCTCTCTCTCTCTCTCACTCGAGGGCTTTCAGTCAGTGACACAATGGTTATATATCTCCCTTAATGCAGAGATATTGGAAAAGCCAATTTTCTTAAGTAAGTGCTGCTGCTTGAGCATTGTTCTTTAATACTAGGTACTCTGTAGTAATGTGAGGTTACCTCAGGTGACATCATTCTGTACTTATGGACATAGGGATGTAGACATCAATGACTACATGGAAGCATGTACCTTGTTATGTAAATGTACATTAGTAAATAAGAAGAAAATGAGAGATTCTGTGCAGATCAAATCAAACAAAATCAAGACAGTAGAAAACCAAAGCAATGCAGGGTGTGGGGGAGGTTATGGGGGATGGTGCAGTTTAATTTATCCTAAAGTACCCAGGGGATGCAGCACATATTGGCCACAAAAAGCAATGTGATTTGGTACAGATAAGGTTAGCGACTTCTACAGTAATACAGTATATAAAGAATTACATGGAAAATAAAATAAATAAGGATATTGACTAAAAGAGATTGACACCAAATTTGCTTCTAGTACGTGAACTGTTGTGTTGCCACCTGTGTGATTGATAGCACTCAGGGTAAAACCTCCACCAAAGCAGCTCAGTTTCCTCATAATGGCATTCCACCTAATAGCAACATTCCCATGATAGTTTGACCCTCATAATATTATTCCCTGACCATGAAAACCTACCCCTAGCATTTGGAATCACATTGATATTATTATTAGATTGAAAGTTATTCAAAAAAAACTACATTTCACTAATGGCAATTTTCTTCAGGCTCTAGCATAGCAGTTACTGAAGATAAAACGAACTTGCTAATCCTCTACTGAATCAGCAGAGCTTGAAATAAAATTTGGTCTTAGTTGCCAGTCTGTAGCATTATTTGTTGCTTCAGAGTAGCAAGTTTTCCGTGAGGCCTATAAATCTGAACATTCAAAATTCAGATCTGAACTTTCTTAGATCTAGATCAGACTTCAATGTGTGGCATGTAAATCTTACCATGCAATTCTTGGTCAAGGGATTATGTATGGAGTCAGTAGCAAAAACATTGAAACTGGTCCTATCTCACAATGTAGTGTATTTCAAGTCAAATCCACATACACCGTCTTACTGCTACAAATACAGTTGCATGGAAAAGTTCAGTTACCCCTGGACAAATTACATATTTTGTTGCTGAAATGAAAATAACAGAGGTGCATCGATCAATCAGCAGACATCAGAAAAGGCCGGTTTTCAGCGTGATCTGCTTTGACCAGCCGATCACTCTCTGACATTTCCAGTTCTGTGTCGATCAAATTTAGAAGCAGGACAATTCAAGTTGCACAAGCAGTAGCACAGAACAAAAGCACAGCACCTTGCGTACATCAAATCAAATCAAATTTTATTTGTATAGCGCCAAATCACAACAAAAGTCATCTCAGGACACTTTACAAAGTAAGGTCTAGACCTTACTGTTATCAATATTATTACATAGGGAAAACCCAACAAATCTCCCTTGAGCAAGCACTTGGCGACAGTGGGGAGGAAAAACTCCCTTTAACAGAAGAAACCTCCGACAGACCCCGGCTCTTGGTGGGCGGCCTTCTGCCTCGACCGGTTGGGGTGAGTGGATAGAGGAGAGACAAAAGAAGAAAAGCAACAAGACACAACAATCAAACACTGATCAGGTCAATGTGGCTGGTGACTGCTCGTCAGAGATGTAGAGCTCCAGGGCCAGTGCATGTCGAGCAAGGCTTGCAATTGTGTCTGTACACATTCACTCACACACTGGAAGCATCGTACTTCCATCAGTGGTCACCGTGATGCTTCTACAGCTTGATTAGACTCCACCTGTCCCTGATTTAATGCAGTGGATATAATTATGAAAGGCACACACACCTGTCTATATAAGGTCTCATAGTTGATGGTGTATGTCAGAATGAAAACAAAGCCATGAGGTCAGGAGAACTGTCCACAGACCTGTGAGACAGGACTGAGTCAAGACACAGATCTGGGGAAGGATACAAGAAAATGTCTGCAGCACGGAATGTGCCCAAGAGCACAGTAGCCTCCATTATTCTCAAATGGATGAAGAAATGGATGAATGATTAAAACAGCATGGTGGGCTGCTTTATAACACAGGCAGGGTCACAGAGGGCTGGCAAGTCACTCCCTGACAGAAAGAAGAAGGAAGGGTAAGAAAAGCTCACTCACAGAGCTACACGTGGCTAATTAGATCTGACAGGCAGTAGAAATCAAATCAAATCAAATCAAATTTTATTTGTATAGCGCCAAATCACAACAAAAGTCATCTCAGGACACTTTACAAAGTAAGGTCGAGATCCGGAACCACTGCCAGTCTTCATGGATCTGGCCACCCAGCCAGACTGAGTAATTGGAACAAAGGGCCTTGGTCAGACAGGTAACCATGAACCCAAGGGTCACTATAAATGAGATCCAGAGGTCCTTTCTGGAGATGGGAGAACCTTGCAGAAGGACAACCATTAGCATAACACTCCACCAATTAAGCCTCTATGGTAGAGTGGCCAGACAGAAGCCATTCCTCACTAAAAGGAACATGACAGCCTGCTGGGAGTTTGCCAAGAGGCACCCGAAGGACTCTCAGACCATGAGATGCAAAATCCTCTGGTCTGATGAAACAAAGATTAAACTATTTGGCCACAATTCCCAGCAGCATGTGTAGACAAAATCAAGCACTGAGTATCACCTCATTAATACCAATACTACAGTCAAACATGGCAGATCATGATGTTTTTCTGCATCTGGGACTAGCAGACTAGTCAGGATAGAGGGAAGAATGGATGCAGAAAAATACAGAGTAATTCTGAATGAAAACCTTCTCGCTGGGGAGAAGGTTTAGATTTCAACAAGACAACAACCTGAAGCACGCTCAAAAGAAAACACAGGAGAGGCTTCATAAAAACTCTGTGAAATCCCTGCAGTGGTCCAGCCAGAGTCTGGACCTGAACCCAACAGAACATCTCTAGAGAGACCTGAAAATAGCTGTGCACCAACGCTCCCCAACCAACCTGGTTTACCAAGAACGACTCTACCAAAAAGAATGGAAGAAAATTTCAAAAAAAAGCTGTGCTAAGCTTGCAGCTTCATTCTCAAGATGACCCGAGGCTGTCATTGCTGCCAAAGGTGCTTTAATCAAGTATTAATTGAAGGGTCTGAATACTGATGTAAATGGGATATTTCAGTCTTTTATTTGTAATAAATTTACAAAACACTTCAAAAACCTGTTTTCACTTTATCATTGTAGAGTATTGTGTGTAGACAGATGAGATAAAAATGAACTGAATCCATTCTAAGATGAATCTGAAACATAACAAAATATAGAAAACTTGAAAGGTTCTGAAAACTTTCCATACTGACTGCACTTCAATTCATGTGCAGCCAGTAATTCCCTCATTGCGTACTATTTGCCAGAGATTTGTACATAGTTTCCCTTCTCCAGGGTGTTTGCTTTTAGATGTAATGGTTTTATGAGGAAACGGCAGCGGTTCGCACTCTGAGTGCTGTCTAGTCATCTAAACTAAATTATTCAAAGAAATTTCTATTCAACCCCAAAGATCCTGGTTAGCAAGAACATGTTAATAAAGCATAATTAGGCTCAACCTTTTCCCTGTTTATATGCAAATTTCTGTTGCCAGAAATAACCTGAACCCAGGGTGATATTGTCTATTCACTGCAACTACAAAAACAAAATCACCCAGGAGTTGTCTGTGTTTCCTGCATCTTTGCATTCATCTCACTCTGTGGCTAATGCTTATAATCCTCCATATCAAGAGGGACAGCAGTTAATCCATTAGCAGGGTTTCTCATGTTGATGTCAGGCAGGCCATTGGTGTGCAAGGGAATCTTGTTAGGGTCCTTATTGACATTGTGTTTCATTAACTTGATTAATGACATCTATTGGGGCATGCTCCACAGTAATCAACATCTCTGCAGAGAAGGGCTGTCTGCAGCTAAAGATGAGACACACTGGGTTTCTGCTGCCCAGTAGTCCACACTTGACTGGCCACTCTGTCTCCTGTTTTTTTCTAAATGCTGCCCTCAAAAACAATCATATATTCATAAATAGCAAAGTAGTGTGAAGCAAGAGGCCATAAAGTAGATCCCAGATGATCATTATGAACTTTCCATTTCAGAAACAATGTGTGTTTCAGAAAATAACCCCTTTGAAATTAAAGAAAAAAAGCATCTTTTGGCCATAGCAGTCATCAGTCCTACTGAATTATTTGGTGATATACAGTAAGCACTCATTCGGAGGCTCGTGGCCTTATTGTCTGGATGTTTGCTTTGATTTCTCCACTGATCAAATAGAATTACAAGATGCTTATTGCTGGGTGAAGGCCTTCTATTGGTCTGGTACTAAAGACAATGTCAAAAAAAGGTTTTGGTTAAATATTAGCTTTAAAATTCTACATGTACATGGTTGGTTCTGGATTAATGTTTGAAGGACAACAAATACTTGCACATTTTGTCATATCTGATGTTTCCTAAAGTGGTTTTTATAAATCAAAGTGATTCTCTTCTCCATCTCTGTGTCTCCTACATCTAATCTTACTGTACATCTTTTCTTTCCAGGGGGGTTTACATCCTGAGTCAATGCAGGCTGCTCATCTCAAACACTCGTAGAAGAGGAACAAGGGGGAAACTGTGCCTAGAGCTGATTCCCAGCTCTAGGTACTGTTTGCCAGAGAAGAGAGATACAAAAGCAGAGATCAAACCCCCTCCCCACCTGGAATTCATATTTTCCTTTCATCATCTGCTTTTTACCCACAG
>NW_018127881.1:4609346-4611038 GCF_001952655.1 Monopterus albus
GGCTGCCAGGGCTGTTGCTGTGGGAGCTGACTAGATAATTTGCCTTTTCGGCTTATTTTCTTGGTGCATTCAGCTCAAAACAATACTATCTGGCAAAGTAAGAGCACAAAAGCAGCAATGAATTAACAGTATATTTGCAAAAAGAAAAAAAAAATTTAAATGGAGCCCCTCCACAGTTCAGGGATTTGCTGGCTTAATACTGTAAAAGTACACTGTGGAGAGCATTTCAATTATGACATCAAGCTAAATGCTAATCACCTGGCAGGAAAATATCTATTTACTAATATCTGTTGATTTTTCAGAGCCAATTAACATTTGATTTGATAAGTGTTCATTGGAGAGATGTTTTATCCACTGAGAGCAGGAACAAACATGGCATGAACTTTCTGTTGAAGAAAGACACAGACAAAGCCTGATTCATTTGTAATGTCCAGTATATAAAAATAAACTGACTAGCACAAGGCTCTTAGATAGAAATTCCCACTGTACTAAGTTACTAGAGGAGTCATGATAAAAGCATATGCTTACTGATAAACTATAAAAATATTGCATGGAAATCAGTCTATCCTAGCTAAATAGCAATACAGTCACCAATAATATGCACAGCAAAATCTTATAAATAAATTTTGGAGCTGGAACTAGAAGTTTTACTATGATTAACTGAATATCAAGTTGCAGAATGGTTTTACTAGCTGAAGAATCGACTAATCATTTCATCTCAATTATAGTAAGAGAAATTTTGTAAATGAGAGACCTAACCTACAACACAAGAGATCAATGAAGTAATTAAAATGGAGGATGGTGAGGTAGAGATGGTTGCTAAGGATCATATCATGTTTATTAGTGGTGCATGTGAGATTAAAATTAGGGATAGTGAAAAAAATTGTACAAAGCATACTGTCATGGGCTCAGTATGTCATTACTCAGAGTATATTTGATTTCATGGTTAAAACTGTGACTATATCGGGGTACCCCATAACCAAGTGCTTATGGCACGTTATGCACCATGTACCCAGCAACACACTGCATGGGCGTCATTGACAGTGACGTGTGGTGAGGTTGACAGCTGGTGAGGCGCTGACTCTTTTACAGTCAGATTTACAAAAACAAATTGTCTGTTAACAGACAATGCGTTATGTTTTATATCTCATATCAGCATTCTTCACACAAACGTGACCCATATTTAATTTGAGGTTAAAATTTATTCCAATTGAGCTTATTTCTAACTAGAAATAATAAAAGTTTATGGTCTTACCTTTACTTGTACACGAAATCCATTTGTCAGCTGGTATGTATTACAAACCCTTTTACCGTTCGAATCCAATATTAAAACAAATGTTTTCAATAAAGAAGATCCTTCTGGACAAAAATGTCCAGACTGTCAAAAATGTTTGATTGAAAGTTTGATTTGCGAATTTTCTCATCTTGGAAATGTAATCTTCCATTTTTATAAGGCGGATCCTAAAGGAAATATAAACAAGCACGAAGAAGATTGAAGGTAGCGCAAGAATCTGTGGGCTCACTAGCGCCCTCTGCCTTGAGACAGGCGTACTGTTTGCCTCACCGAGTAACTTTTTTACTGGGTTTTATGGTTAATCTGCGAGCCTAAACACGTTACAGAACTACATTTTATACATTATCCAGATTATGGCAAGGCAGAGCATATAATCAGAGTGTTTGAAAGCATTTTAT
>NW_018127881.1:4611138-4631644 GCF_001952655.1 Monopterus albus
AGGCTCTGCCTCACCTGCCTCCCCTGACCACACGTCACTGGTCATTGATGGATTGAGACCGACTGCTGACATTTGTCTGAGGTCTTCCCCAATCTCTCTCTGTCTCTCCCATTTCTGCTCCGCCCCTCCACAATTCACTATAAAATGACAAAGGCTAAAAGTCCCCCTCCAAAACAAACAAAAAAAGACCATCAGCAATCTATTGTGTAAAACAGGAATATCTCCTGACTAAACTTGATTAAAATGTTTAAACGTGCCATATAGGACCAAAATGATGTTTATTTCCTGTAATAAATTTGAGTGCATGCATTGCTTCTTTGTTAGTGATGTGCATATGATTCTGATCCTTTTATCAGACAGCAAAAAATTCCATGATTTGGAAACTAGAAAAATTAAGCAACATATACCCCTCATGGATTCACACGTCATACTCTTTGAGCTCAATTGTGTCCACTACCTATAAAGGAAATGCATCATCCTATAATGATGATCATTTAAAACTGCTATAGATTGTCTTTAGTCTATAGCATTGCACTGAATGTGAACTTTAACAGCCCCTTATTCAAAACTATGCAATAGTATGTGTGACACTCCATTTTCTAATGTGTGGCACGGGCAAATAACTGCACCTCAAGTTAAGTAATACTGTGTACTCTACTGAGTTCTAATCACATGAACAAAGCTTCCGTCAAAACCCCCTTCGAACTTGTAAACAATTTGCAGAGACATGCATTTTCTGATTTTTCAACCCTGATATGATCCCTGATATGATGTTTTACCCAGCAGGACTTACTGTATTTTCTATTCCTGAGGTATCCCTGACTTGTGTCCAGACAATTAAGGGTTCAGAGAGTGACAGACATAATTGATGAGCAACCACAGTCAAGCTGGTCTCATTATGTCAAGGCACAGTGAAACTGCAGACATGGCCAGGGCACCTTAAAGTCTTATCCTTTTAATTATGCTAGTGCTTAGTTAACCAAAACTCTCACTCCCTGGGAACTCCCCAGTAAACGCCTGCCAACTACTCAACTTAAGCAAACACTAGTTTAATTTGGCTCAGTGCTGTTTTTGTTCAGGCAGTTTTCATTTTGCTTGTCTGAGTTTGTCTGGAAACGGCTGCTTGCAGTTTTATATTTGTGGCTCGGGTGATGAGAGCCACAGCAATCAAAAATACAGTCTACACTCAATATAGTGAATCAAAACAATGGGTATAAAGACACTAGCACCCTGCTTCGCCAGACACAATAAGCCCAAATGTTTCAGTCGTCATGTGACAGGAAAGCCTCCACTTTAAACTGTACAGCTGTAACAAGAATAATCTTTTAACCACCTGTTCTTCACGTTCATGTTGTGCAGTAGCTGTGAAGTGCATGTGGCATGTAACTCTGGAGTGCACATTTAGATTTTTTCCATACATGTACATCAAGTACCTGATTGCATTTAAGGCTATGAGCAGTGTGAATTTGTTTGTATGGGTTTTGGCATCTTTTGTGTTGTTTTTGGGATTAAATCTTTACACAATTGTATCAGAAGGGTACAACAGAAGAGTGTGTGAGGGGTTTGAATCCATTTTTTGAATTTGTGAAAGTAGTGCTCAAACTAAAACAAGGTGTTAACTTGTTCTTTGTGCGGGGCTGCAGTGCCGGGTGTTAAATCTCAGTGGGTTCAACAGCAACACATTCACATTACACATTCTATGTATAACTGAATGGAACATCAATGCCATTCACACCAGAACCAAATGTGTAGCTCTAACAAACAGACTTCCAGTTTTGTTTTAAAGCCCATGATGTTACATATTTAAGTCTGACACTGAACTGTTAGAACTCTGACTATCTGTACACTCTGGGATCAAATTTAGCATTTGGCCTCAGTAACTGATTGTTGCTTACACGTCTCCAAGCTTTACTGTTTTTCTACAGTACATTTGCATGGATAACACTGTCCCACGCCACGGTGCTAGGCAGGAAGTAATGATATATGAGGCTGCATGTACTCACCGTCCTCCCGAGACTTCTGAATGAAAGCGTCAACACCACTCTCGCCATAGTTCCCCTCTGAGGCCACTGTGGAGACGTAGTTCCAGCGCATGGCCTTGACAATGTCCACCATGGCCTGGGCCTGGTAGGTGTCTGGAGGCACCACGCGAGAGAAGAAGTCATAGCGGGTGTTGTCACTGAGCTCTGGAGCTGTGGAGGCATAGCTCACCTGGGGTATCTGCAAAGGAAGGAACATTGATAATATTATAATGTTGAAGCAGCTTATATTCTTTAAAGACAAGGCAAAGTATTTGTGCAGCACCTTTCAACAACAAGGCAGTTCAAAGTGTTTTACATAAAAGAATTAAACCAAGACATAAAAGAAACAAATATAAAAATACACAGAGTATTTGCAAAAGAGAAAAATGAATTAGAAGATAGAAACAGGCTAAAATAGTGTAAGACGGAGTAAAGAGAAGAATACAAATTACATTGCAGCTACAGTGCAAGATATGAATAGACAGTCCCAAATTTTATTTAATTAGAGACAGTGACAAACAGAAAAGCATTAAATCTTCATTTAAACAAAATGAGAGTTAGAGCAGACCTCAGGTTGGCTCCAGATATGTGGTGCATAAACACCGAAAACTGTGTCTCCATGTTCAGCTTTGACTCAGGATGGTAAAGCAGAGCTGTTACAGATGATTGTGATATACAGTACAGAGCCATTCAACTGCAACTGTCAGATCAGTCCGTAAAGACACTATTACAGTAGTCGAGCCTACTGAGGGTAACAGTGTGGAAGCTCTAAATCCTGCTGTTACAAGTCCTTGATATGTTTTAAAGATGCTATTAGGCTGATTTTGTAATCGTCTTGTCGTGGTTATCAAAATTTAGATCCGACTCTTTGATAACTTTCTGGTTTGCTTTGTGGTTTTTAGCATGACTTTTAATCGGAGGTGGAAAGTGAGTATATTTACTCAAGTACAGTTTTTAGGTACAGTATCTGTACTTTGAGTATTTTCTGCTACTTTATACATTTCAGAGAAAAATTGTACTAACTACATTTATTTGATAACATTAGTTACTAGTTACTTTTCTTAATTGGATTAATAAAACAAAATACAGTATAATCATAAGATTTTATTGTTCCAGTATGTAGTACTGTTAGTACTGGCAAGCATATAAGGTAATTTACATTAACACAATAATACATCAATAATTATAATCCAATAATATGATACACAGCACTTTAACATAAACTCTGCTATTCTGTACAATGAGTACTTTTATTTTTGGTACTTTAAGTATATTTTTATGCTAATACCTTTATACATTTGCTTAACCATTGGAAAGCAGGACTTTTACTTGTAACAGGGTATTTTTACACTGTGGTATTGCTACTTTTAATTAAGTAAACAACCTGAGTACCTACGCCACCACTGCTTTTAATTGTTCTTCTCTGGCTCCTTCTGTCTAATCGCTGACGATGGGACGAACGTGAGAAAAGCAGAAATTATAACCAGAATTTCAAAGAGAGGCCTGACTGCCATCCAACAACCTGCCTTTCTTTGGAGACTGAAAACTGAATGTTCCACTGCTGCAGGGTACATAGTAGTAGCTATTGTATAAGTAATATTTCATAAATGCGAGGAGTTGCATCATGGCAGCCTTCCGTGTCTCCCCCTGATTTGGAAGATGGTCCAAATATTTTACTGTGTGTTAAAGAGAAATGTTACATAAGAAATTTATATAGAGAAATAAATAGGTCAACTAAACCTTGAAGCCTTCGTGAGTGGCCATAATATGTTAAGAGATTTTTTGCCGTTTGTTGTTGTGTTTCTCAACAGAGGATGCTGTATTCAGAGATGGCACCATTTCAGTTTTTGTAATAGGTAAACTGTGTTTGTGAAAATGGAGTTTTTCATCCCTATGGCTACAGTGATTCACCAAACAGACAGCAGGGGTGTTTCCTGGTAATAATACATCATGCGCTTTTTTGATGAGGATCTGCCTTCATGTTTTTGTGTTTCTGGACAAAATGAGAAGGTGCTCTCAGTGAAACATGGGCCTAATGAAAAACAGCACTGTTTGTTCTCTAGATGTCTTTTTGCCATATGCACTGTATCATTATCACAGACAACAGACCTGTAGGACATAAACACACAGATAACCCCAGATAACATCTGACTTCAGGTAACTTCCTCCCCAAAATGAACAAAGCTGTTGCCCTGCTCATTTATTTAGGTAAAAATATGTAAACTCAAGTGTCTCTGGCAAACAGATTACAGTTAATGCAAAGAAAGAATACATATTAGAATTCTAGGCACAGCCTTTTTCTTCTGGTTTTTAAAACCAGGTATAACAGATTTTTATTTTATGAAATGCAAAGAGGAGCGATGGGTGAATGCACAGAATATATTCAAGTAAAAATGTTTGGGTTGTATAATGAGTAATACTCCATCTACTAAAACAGAATATCAGTAATGTAGCAGAGCAGTCTGTTGTCAAAGTCTGGGCAGGTCATGGCTACCATGAAAACAAGTTTTATTTTTAAGTGTTTTTATTCTGTATCATCCTTGACCTTCACAACTAGCAATATGCTTTTGTTATATGCTATTAATAGTTTGTTTTATTTAGTTTCATGGTGCATCTCTGCATGTCCATGTTTCACCTTGGATTGAAACTGTCGCTCTGTCCCTATTCCATTCACACTGATTCTAAGCAGGTTTTAGTATGTAATGGTGCCCGTCCTCCCCTAAAAAACAACACTAGAGGTCATATCTGAAAGAAATTTATTATGACCTGTAGTTAAGTTTTATTGTTAGGTGACCTGCAGCTGCCGCACTAATTATGATGGGAACAAGGAGAAAATCAGGCAGTGTAGTATAAAGACCAAGTCCACAGATGGAGGAGGTCAGGTTGGGTGGATCTAGAAAACACAGGACTTAAAACAGGCAGTGCTGTTTGTTTCCTTTTAGCAGACATTGTTGGTCCTTTTAATCAACCATAACCTTAACTGTGTCTTTATCATAGTAACCATGACAACAGAGGTCCAATAAGGAGAAGCTCCTATGGGCCGTATCAGAGGAGCAAGCAACCGATATGGTTATTTAGGTTGGAGGACTTGTTAAAGTGTTCACACTAAAAAAGTGGCAACGCTACACATACTTAAAGCAAACCAAATGCAAACTAGAAATGGTCAGTTGTTTAGTTTAGTTGGTGATGCCATGCACAAAATGAAATGGAAGCACATCTGGAAAAAACAACTGGAAAGACAAATAAAATACATAGTGGAAGGTGGTGTAATAGCCATATGTATGAAATCTTTTGATGTCTTTTTCTAAAGTTGGCACCAGCTTTCCAAAGTTGGTGTTTGATTAACATCCAACATCACACATTAATTATCTGCTTGTATAAAATGGTAACGTATGTTGACATTTTTGTTAACTAACCGCTAAAGCATTGCTGTTAAGAGACACAGCTTGTCTTCATTTTGGTGAAAATTAAAAAAGAAAGAGGCATGTTTTTCCTCTTTGTTTGGTACATGGCGTTTGTTTGTGGTCTCATCTACAGCAGCCTCATCCATACTTGTCTGAGTTTAGTTTGAAATGCATTCTTGAAGGGTAAAGGCCAGAGTCGCTGAGGTACTTCACTTCACTTCACTTCAGTACCAGGACCTTAACATGATTCCCTAAGTGAGCCTTAGCATGGGAGCAAGTGCAATCATGAAATGGAAAACATAGTAATGGAACATAAGTAATCAGGGAATGGACTTCCTTTTAAAAGATTGCCTAAAAATGCATAACATACTACACACTGAGATTACTTAGGGGATAAAAGACAGAAAATGTAACAAAAAGGCTCACTGATAAGTGCAAATACTTCTCTATGTAGGTCTACAGGCATCCCTGTAAACACTTTTAATATTTTAATACCTTGTTCAGTGAAATTAAAACCACAAGGGGTCTGCGGCGCTATAATTTAAGTCATTGTGTTGTTGTGTTATTGTAATGAAAAACTGATCTACTAATTAAGGACTTGAATTCATTAATTAATTAAGGAGTTTCTTTTGCCAGGTGTACTGCTCTATTCTATATCCTGCTTCCCTTAACTAATTTCCTCCAAAATAAGGGATCATATATACAGACACACAGAGAAAGACTGCAAAGTAGCTACAGTACATGGGCTGCACCGCACCAAATGATCTAATTATCTCAACAGGAAACAGATAAGAAAAGTCTGCTCACTATAGAAATAACTTGTGAGTATGCACAGCATGAATCATACATTAACACTATCATTTACCTTGTATCTAAAATGAACAGAGGTACATTCATTTGAAGGAAAACTCAATGGAAAATAAATCCTATGTAAGAGTGAACGAGTGTGTTCCACTGCCTAGCATGTGACGTTCTCAGCTGTGACACCCAACATGTTCACTGATAACGACTCGGCTGAATGCAAAGCTGTTTAATTGTTGAGAATATTAACAGGTACAGTTCTGTGCTAAAAATACCAGATTTATGTAACACCCAGCCAGTCTGGCAGCATGGCAGTTGCTGAGAAAATTAAAAGTTGCTATTTGCTGTGAGAGATGTGCAAATCTTCCACCATGACAGGAATATTTCGTTATCAACCTTTTCTGTGCTCATAGCAATTAGCACCTGAGTTTGTGACCGCAGTGGGAAACAAATTTTGTAAAAATGGGTCTGCATTTGATGGAACATTAAGTGAGTCTGCATCATGTCTCAGTGGCACATTGTATGTATGTTCATAAGGTGTGTGAAGTACATGTGTGTGCTTGCTATGTAGTCACAAAAATCAAGACAACATTCACACGCAAATGATTTACATTACAAAACATAACAAAAATAATTAAATGTACCATTTTATACACAAGTCCCATGTGGACTATTTTTACAAGTTGACATCTCACCCTGATGAAATGCCTGATTTTGAATTCAAATTTTGCCCTATTAATATCAAGACATTTAACAGTAACATTTTCAAATGTCCTAAGATCACCTTAGGTCCTACAGTCCCCCTGAAAATTAGAATTTGGCACAGCAATATTATCTTGCATCCCTTTCTGTTTAATCATTTAAGACCTTTTAGTGGCTGACTTGTGTCACATTCACCTCAAACTGTTGTTTGCTTTGTTTAACATCCTGCTCGGAAGAGAAGCGACTTAATCATGATTATGTTAGGACTCGAGATTTGGGTGCAGTACTTTTCTGTGCAAATTATGTTGCCATACAAACTAGTTAGCTATATTTGCACATGTAATTCAGACACCTGACAGCTCCTTGCAACCTGCAGTGCAGGCCAACTGCCAGGCATCTGCTTCAATCAAGCTGCATATGGAAAACATGGGTGGGTATCGTTGCTACTTGGCGATCTCATTTTACCTTAGAAGAATGCTGACTTTTAACATGGCACAAGCTGACACAGGCATTTGATTAAAGGAATATAATGAACACCACCAGAAGATAGCAAAAACGAGGGTCAACATCAGTTAACAGCGTTAAAAACACCCATCTAGTGTGGCGTTCTTCCTTCTGCATGTATTAGCATCTAAAGCTAATGCATTTGGTTTGGTGGCACTAGCAATTTAGCATGGTCATTATTCTACTTTTGTGTTGAATTGTTATGATTTTAATTTAGAAATAATTCAAGCTTTGTGTAATGGTAGTGTATTATTAGCCCCATTCTGCAATGTCTCCTCACTGTCAATCACATCACTGGACATTATGCTGCTACAATGCTGCTGTGGAGCCAGGAATCACCTAACTTTAGGTGGCTGTGGCGTCCATCTTTGCTAGGGAACAGGACGTGTCAGTTGGTTTTGAGTCTCATTAGACCTTGTAGCGGCTGAAAAAGTTACCTAATGCACCTTTAAGGTACCCTATAGCGTTTACACTCTACAGCAGTAATGCTGTGAAGTGTTTTTTTTTCTTTTATAGTGTCACCACATGTGACAATGGGGTGATGCAATACAGTACATATTCTTACAAGTGGTTTCCCACTATTCACCTGATCTGCAGGGGTGGAAAAGTGTCAATATACTAAGCAAAGCATCACCAAAGGCAGAGAGAACAAAACTGCCAGTAGGCAAATCTGGATATAATGTATGCCAATTTTAAATTTTGAAAATGTTTTACGTGGACAAAAATACATTCAACATGTTTGTTAGACCTCAGGGAAGCGCACCATGGTGAGGGCATAACACTGAATCTAAGCAGCAGATGTATTTATTTACAAAAAACCTCCATAGACCACCTTTAATCAAAAATCACTTCTCCGACGCAAGGACTCCGAGATCCTCCTTGGTTAGTCAGAATATATTTTGCTCAAATGGGAGACATGTTTTAACCTGCCAATAGCCCAAGGCAATTCTACAAACAGGCAGGCAGCTCTGCCTGCTGTCTTCAGACAAGTGTAAATGTAGACACTACAGTAACCATCATGATAATCATAAATCTGCCAGACCAATGTCTAAACAGTTCAGGGTCTGCGTGTGCACTAATGAACGGTGGACTTGTTTGGCTCTGTGTCAGAGAGCTACAGAATGGCACAGCTCGCAGTGCAACAAGCTCCTCGCCCTGACACAGCAGGAGCTCTGTGTGTTGGTTGCAGCACAGCAAAGGCTGTACTTATGTGTCAGTGTGCAAAAACAGCACTGAACTCACTATTCTAAGGAAGAGATACTGGCTGCAGTTTTCTGATCCAGCTTCATGCAGATTAAATTTAATGAAATGACAACATTTATATAGTTTAACTATATAGTACTGTATAATGGCCACTTACTACAGTAACAGAATCTGCAATGAAAACAATAACAATAATATTTTGTTTTCATGCATGCTCTACATCTGCATGTGGCCAGACAATACAGACAAACATAATCATTCCATTCACATAGTTAATTCAATTTAGGGTCAGAAAATAAGTCTGTCTGTGCAGCGGCTGCAAACATAAAGAGTAGTTGTTTAAAATTTGCAGTAAGAGAAGTGGGTGAACTCTGAGTCAAATGCACCACTTCAGAATCCAGGCTTTCTCCTTAATTGCTATCAGCTGCTGTTGACACTGAGGGGAGATTAAAGTTTCACTTTGTTACTATCAGGGTAAGTGGAGCAGCAAATAGCTGAGCCTTCTGAATAGAAAACCAATTCCTGCATAATGATTTAAAAAACAAAACAAAACTAAAAAAAGATTCCACGGGTCTACAACCAAAATGATTCAGAAAAAAATAATGAATTTTTGCTAAACTGAAAATGCTCTATAAAAGTTTTGATTGGCTCTGGTTTGCAAGATACGGCACTAGCATTATATGAATTTTGCTTGAAAATGACTTAACTTTGTCAAAATACGGAAGGAAAGATCTCTCAGTAAAATCAGAAATTATAACCAAACTCTTGATGGAAATAATGACAGAACTATTTGTTTTTGATACAAGCTTCTTACTGTAGGTGAAACATTAGACTGGTATTGTGCCTCAGGCAGTAGAGTTTACATACATACCTCAGCTCAAGACGTCACGCTCTTGGTTGTAGGCCTATACATCAGGCCAGGTTCTCCCTTAAAGTCAAAATGTGTCATCATCTTTACTTGTCAATTTTTGCATGTCGGCATGGAACGCAAGTGGCTCAGTGGGTTTAAAAACTATACCCAGTCAGCTCTTTTAAAGGTCAGCACCTCAAAATCCATAAAAATGACCACATTTCAATTCAGAAGCAATTTTTTTAACCAGTGTTCTCTCTGCTTTGGGTAACATTGAACAAAACAGGAACAGCTGCCTTTAATTCAGAATGATGCATTATTATATAAACGCCCTGTCTATTAATGGAAATATCATTATTTTCTTAGACTTTTACAAAGGTGAAACCACAGATGTCTTCGCTGTGTGTTTGACGCACAGCATAATTATGACCTTAAATCAAGAGTTAATTGAAGTTAACCAGTAAACCATGAGGCTAGATAATGCTGCCCAATTTCAGTCTACTCCGATAGAGCTGTGCTGCGTGGCCATACTGTCCACTGTCAAATGTTCAGCCTCAAGAGACCGGTGATAAAATCTCCAAGCATGCTTTAGACCTTTTCATAATATTTCCATCTCTCAGTTTTGACCTTTAATATTTTGACATGCGATTGAATTGAGAGGAGAAGCCAAAGCCAATAAGATTGAGCGCAGCCTGCTTTGTCTTCCACAGAGACTGACACCACCCTGCCTCAATCATGCAGATCATTGTGGAGAGCCAAAGTTTCTCCGCTGCCTCCTTCAGCTCTATTCAGGTGATTGGAAACACTTCAGCAAGTCAAAGAGGACCTCTGAACTAAACCTGCTGGTGAGGTGACCCCTTAAAGATGAGGCAGCACGTCAGACTTTCTGAACAGCTGGCAACATTTTTGAAGTATTCTCCAGCAGAAATGTACGCCAACCAGCTGAATTACAACCCAGAACAGATCATGTACAGTGTAGAGTGAATGTAGAGTCAATTATTTGAGAAAATTCAGACAACTATTTAGATACACTAATCAATTAATTGTTGTGGTTTGTCAAAAAAAAACAAAATTCTGTAGTCCAGCTTCTTAAATCTCAGAATTTTTACTGTACTTTGTGTTATATGATGGTAAACTGTATATCACTGGGTTTTGTACAACTTGTCAGCCAAAACAAGATTTTGACTTTGGGCTCTGAGAATTTGACATTTTAAAAAGTCTAAACAATTAATAAAAATAAATAAATAAACAGCAGATTGTTTGTAATCAAAATCATGCTTACTTCAAGCTAAATTTTAATGTGATTTTCTCCTTATAACACAAGGATAGAAATGTTACCTTGCACACTGAGGGTGTGTGGGTGTTTGTGTGCATGTCTGTGCATGCACATGTTTTCTGGTGAGACTTGCCAAATATTGATTTTTATGCTTTCCTTCTGCTTTACATGCTCAAATTAGCTCTACAAATGGTAATTCCTTTGATTTTGTCTGGAACTGATGTCGCAAATGACCTGATTGTTCTGAACAGAGCACTTAGTTTGATCCGAGATTAGAAATAATAAAAACTGCCAAAAAAAAAAGTTTGTTCACACATTAGCCTGCAAACTAAAAAACACTGGGTGACTTAAAGCGTTTCTTACTTATCCACATCCTGGAAAAACTCCAGGGACTTCTTGAAAGTTTCAACAACTTAATTCTGCTTTGTGCTGCAATAAAAGCTGAACACGATGAACTTTTCAACTCTTCTTATTTAATCTGGTGGCAGAACCTAAAAGACCAATTAATGAGCTGTTCAATTTTTCGAGTCTATGAAGGAGGAAGTCAATTTGCCACAACAATAATGACAGATAAATCAGTTTGTCACAGCACAGTAACATTTAATGTAGTTTATTGTTTCAGCCATTGAGGGAATGTTGTTTCTGTTTATGGCAGTCAGTGATAATGCAGCTCACACCATGCACACTGCAGCTTAGAAATATGTCCTGTAAATGGACTAGAAACTAAATGCATAGTTCTAGTCTGTATATAGTTTAGTAAGCTGTAACTTTAAACAGGTATTTAAATGTAATCAAACACTTCTTGAAATAGAAAAAAGACAAAGAAGGCTACAGTTATGGGTTAAATACAGTCAGCAGAATATTCCATTAAACATTTGCTTTAAACCCATTTTCCTTTTATATCATCTTTTAAAATGCTTTAAAGAAAATAAAAAAAAAATATGGTCACCTCTTGGGATGGTTTTGTTTATAACTTTGGATGCCATATTGGCCCTTTCAGTTGTCTTAATGTTGAGATGTACCCAATTAAAAGTAGAATTCTGCGTGGGTTAATCGCTACCAATGACCCCTGACGTCCTGATTGCTTTCAGATTGTCATTTGATACACGGCTTTACAAAATACTGCTTATATTCTATACAGAACATTTCCTTGTGCAGAAACTGTTTAAATGTTGGCACTGAATATAAGAAAACCGTTGTTGTTGTGCACTGTAATCTGGTCAACACCGATATTGGTGGCAGAATATATTCAGGGCAAAAACACTTTTAATCTCAATATTAATATAGTAGAACCACAATGTAGAGCATGAATCAGGCTGCATATTGCTGCACAAACCTGATCCGGACTTGACACAGTTGAGATTGTACAGTGTTTCTCTCCTCATCATGAAAGTGTTACAGCAGTCTAGCCTAAAGTTTGACCTATGTGTCCAAACCTGACCTGAACCCAAACATACTGTACTTTCTAAAGTTCTGTTCAAACATGGCCCAAACCCTCAGGTACTAACGGGTCCCGTCAGGCCCACTTCAGGTATCCACACTCTACCACAATGCAAAGAGAGGTGGTGCATGTTGAAAGTGCAAACTCCATCGCTACAGCTTTCTCAGGCCCCATTGGATATCCAAGATGCTCCAAGGTTCTTTGATGCACTTCTCAGCTGTGCTAAACATAGCACCCCAATCTGTTAGAGACCTTAAGACAGAGTGTGTGAGAAATCGATTCCCTGCTATCTGGGTCTCCATCTCTCTGCTCTCCTCTCCATGTGTACCAAAAGCAGAAACTCTGTGACCCTTTACTCAAGCAGCTAAAGTTTGTAGGAAACATAACACAGTCTATTGATGACATAAAAGAGGGATGACTGCTGTTTCACTGAGCCAAAAACAAGACTCTCAGTCCAGTGCAGACAAGGTATTACCCCAGAATCGACAGCATCATCTCTATTTGTAATCAGGGATGTGGACACAAATTCCTTGCAACAACAGCATGAGAATACTGTATCTCTGTTCTGACCACAAAGGATGTTACTGCAGCATCACTTTTGGCAGCTCAGTATGTCACAGTCAGTCCTGGTCCAATCCTACAGATCCATCACTGAAGGCCTCCTCACACCATCCATCACAGTCTGATATGGCTCTGCCTCCTGCCGCTCCAAGGGAAGCGTGTCATTCAAATCTCTGAGGGGGTTATTGAGTGTGGGCTGCACTGCATCACATACACAGCTGCACAATAACAGAGCAAAGAAAAAGGCAAAGAAGATTTCTGCCAACTGCAACAGCCACCTGTTTGACCTGTTTGGTTTGCTTAAATCACCTGCCACCACGAGTGTCTCTTCATATGGACAGACACTCTTCTTTTCAAACATAAAAATCAAATCTCGGAGACTTCTGACACTTTGAACTTTAAATATTTACACTTATAGCTCCAGGCTGGTGGTTCAGATTGTATTTAGATATCAGGGGAGATTATTATTATTTTTGACGGGTTAACTCATAAAACCAGACCATACATTGGCCTGGAACCAGCTGTCAACTCTCAGGGGCTCTCCACCGTTAGATAAGGCAGTATGTCCAACTAATGAATGGCACTTCACATAACTTCATCCTGAGGCTCATCTCACAAAATGAGATTAACAATATGGAAAATTGTTTCTGTGCCAGAAGGCAAATAAAGAAAAACAAAACAAAGAGTAGTTTTTTGTTTGTTTTGCTAATATGCACTACCATCTTTTATCCACCCCATTTAGATCATTCAGGGTAGAGTAATCATTAAAGACACAGCGGTATCACACAGTACAATGCAGCACTACAAACACGAGTCTCAAGGTATAGATGGCATTCATAGGAAAACCAGCAAGAGGAAGCTCAATTTTGAAAGTAGACAACCAAAGAAATCCCACCTGCTCGTTCTGACTTCTTTCCAAAGCCACTCCTCCCTAACACACTGCAATGTGTACTGCCTGGCTATTTACAAATTTCAGGAAAATAACAAATGCCCCCCCAAAAAACACTAAACCATGGCATCACTTTTCAAGCCCCTTTGTTTTCTCTGTTGTTGCCATCGTTAAAAAGCCACACCAGCGTTAATTCTGGTTTTACTTCTTGCAGCATCCAACTTCCTTTTAGGCGTAACCTTCTCGAATATGGCCTCCATTTGTGACCCAAAGCTGATGTGGGTACCTTCTCTACCATAGCTTGCTAGCTTTAGCTATAAAAACAGCAGTAACTGCCTGCCTGGCCTTGTGGGAGACACTTGGCTCATGCAATGAGTGCACGAGCAGAGTGCACAAAAGCAGGAAGCTAGGTTGACGGTCAGGTAGGTTTTGCTTGGCTCAAGTAAAATTACTGGTCAGGCTTTTCTTTTCAGCCCTGCTGCTGCAACAAATGGATTGTTTTCTTTATGTTGTCAGTGTAAATGTAATGCGAATTTCAAGAAATGCAACAAAAACTGATTCTGAAATGAATCATGAGCGCTACCATTAATTGTTAGACTCACTGACAATAAACATAGATACTTAAGGACTATTTACTATTTTGGATTTGTGAGTAAAAAAGCATTTTAAAAATCAGGTTTTGAAAACTTAGAATCATCTCCATAAAGACACATGGATATATATACTTCATTACTATAAATTCAGGGGTATTTTAACACTAGTACTGTACATTAAACATTAGTACCATAATTACCTTTTGAACTACAAACATATCAACTTGTCATAAAATGTAAAAGCACAGGTGGAACTAATAAGAGGCCACCCCAGTAAGTCACTATGCAGTCATCATTAGTGTTAAGTACACTTTTGATTTTCCTGCTATAGCACGTCAAATATCTGCCATGAAAAAAGAGCTATAAAGGCGAGCAGCACCCCGACCTCCCAGTGAGATAAATGATGGTTTCATTCAAAGGTTGGTGTTAACGCTTGTGCTGTGGGGGGGCTCCTCCAGTGGTCAATATCATGTCGACCTTCACAGGAGCCACTGCCTTATTTTATTTTCTGAAGTACAAGACAGACTTGAAATGCTTTCAGTATTTCTACTGCACATCAAAACAAATCCAGCAAAAGTCCAGCTACACCTCACGTGCCTGTGCTCTGCTCTACAACATCAGCAGATGGGAGGATTCCTTTGCTGTGCGTAAATGATCTGCCACTAAACACTGATGCAACTGGTAAGACATCAGCGCAGAATGAAAAACAGCCACAAGCACAAAGGACAACACCTCACTCAACATGACAGTAGCAGAGTGGTCCATTGAGATATGCAGTGGCATGACACACCGCCATCTAAAAGCATACGACAAACACACACATACACAAAGCCTCTGCCAACCTGTCCGCCATGATATTTAATGAGGAAAGAGTTTAGGGGTGTTTTAGGCCAGATAAAAGATTAAACCAAAGCTTAAAGATGAACAGTGGTGGCACTGCATTAAAGATAAATCTTCCAGACAGAATTTAATCCACTCTTTGGCTTCTAAAGACCCACCGGCTTCCAGCGAAATGTTAAATCATGTCATGTGATGACACTCCAAACTTAAATAAAGGTGACTGATACATCACAACAATTGGAAAAAAAAGTGATTAATCGTGGTTAAAATTGAAAATAGGGGGAAAAAACATTCCTCAGGCAGCTCTCTTTCTTCCAGTGTGCTTAAAAATACCCCAAGATAAAACCTCACAAACCAATAAAATGCCACTTAATAACACAAGTAGAGAATGTGCTCATAAAGGCCCCGAGATATCACCAATACCCAACCGACAATGTTATTGGACGTTAGGGGATGGAGTGACAGCAAGAGGCAAGGTATCTGCCTTGGCCACAGATTGTGTTTTCTTAGTGTGGACAAACAAAGCTGTACAGAGCGCCATAGTCACTGCCCCTTAAAAAGGGCCGATGCTTGTGTATCGTTTAATCCACGACTTTAAACATAAAATCTTGAATGAATCTAGAGTCTTATCAGCACCGACGGGTTATGTTCTGAGGTCATATTCAGCTTTTGTGTGGGCTTACATCTGAACATTTCCAGTTTTCATTTCTAACTTGCATCTATCCATCCAGCAGATGGGAATAAAAATTGAGCTGCTGCATTTGAGGGTTTATTTAAGATTCTGTGTGATTTTCTGTTATTTAGTGCAGACACGTCGTGTTCCTAACCAACACAAAATACCACAGTCTTCCTGTGCTTCAAACATAAAATGGGGAAAAAAGTCAGGACACTGTGCTCAAAGCAGCTTTGCTGCATGCTCCCTATAAACTTGCACTGACATTTTTACATACAGGTGCACGTGTGTCATGAGCCAAACACTACATTTTTTTAAGTTGTGGTGACGGTTACATGCAGAGTTTGCAATTACATGAATTCACTGTTGGTCAATAAACTACTGTGCTCCCCTGCTAACATGACTGGACATGCGGGATTGCTCTTGAATCATTACACTGACCTCCTGTTGTGTGTGACTTTTCTAAGTTTTCAAATTTGAATGTCTTTATTCTGGGTTTGCTGATGAATACCGTTCAAACATTAAATAACAGCAGGTCATGATGAAATTGCATTTAACACCCAACCAAACCCACTTCATAAACCACGCACACTGCTTCACTCACAGAGAATAGAAAAAAAAAGAGAATCTCATAAGAAGAGTGAGCGAGTCTGTTTGTAATGATTTAGGGTGTCTGACTGAAATCATGTGTGGTGGTACTCAGGAAAATTACTTTGTCTTCCTGATTACAATGATAAATCACAATTACGATGGTCTTGTTAGGACGCCTGACCTGGTTTACCATCTATAGGTGATACTGCAGATAATAACCATATGGTAACATTTGCTTTAAACAGACTATGAGGCAGAAAAAGTGCTTAAGTGAAGAAAAAACATGGCGTGCAGACTGCGGCCACCTCTACACAACCACAGTCTTTTGAAAAGCTGGCCATCATGAATTCATCACACATTAATTAATGCAGCAAAAACAATGCTTCCCAGTATCCCCATCAAATGTATGTATCACTTTGCAGGCAAAGCTTCAAGTATAAAAGGCTGCTCTCTTCCATACGTTCATTCTCAACTTATTTTCTTTTTTTTTTCATAGGATTGGTGGCTGCGAGCTGTTAATAGTGAATACATTTGGAGTGCAATAATAAAAATTCTTCCCATGATTTTCATTAGTATGCAAGGTGCTGATGGCAGCAGCTCTGCATTTGTTAACAATATCCACAAAAAGCCAATGAAAGATGTAGTAAAAAGGCTTGAAACCCTCAAGACTAATGGACAGATACTTACAAGCTTCTCCAGCCATTCTTTTATAGTTCAAGTATAAAAATTCAGGCTCATGACCGGATTTGTCTTGATGATGATCAGGAGTAGGTGGGGGAGCTACAAGTACAGCACTGCAACTTGTACTGTATCTTTTCATACAACAAACCTGATGCCAGAAGCAGCACTCCGCTGCCCAACATGGAATTCTTGGTAAGCAAAAAAAAAAAAGGGGGGGGAAAAAACTAAAATATCAAACATTATCGATTTCAAGCTGTAACTGACAGTAAGATGTGTTACACTTTTATAAAATGCATAGGAGTAAAAACCGGATACCTCTAAGTGAGCTGTCAAACTAAAAGCTGGTTATCTTCATTGGGCCAGGATGACAGTTTTCACCGGCCCAATTATCTCTACCACACATCGGTTGTCCTCATGTAGAACCTGTCTGCAAGCCCCCACACTGTAAATCATAAACTTGCTTAGTCCAATCTCTAGCCAAAAAGAGCTTTACTGACTCTGTCGCTGTTGTTTTTTTTTTCTTGCTTTTGCTGTTTAATGAATGACAACTCAATTATTGATGATCTTGGAGTTCCTTAATTATTAAACTGTGCCTGTAGTTGAGAGCTGTGCTGGGGTTAATGTGGGTGATCCAGTGGGTCTTGGAGAGAAAAAGAAAACGACTGCTCAGCTCTGCTCAGCTGTGATGATTAGTCCGGGTACCTGCTGATCTGGTTCCCAGAGTCACAAGGTGGTAGAAATACAAAATATTGTTTAAATGCTCTTTTAAGCTTAACTTATTGGTGTTCATTAAAAGTATTACGACATTCAGTCATTTTAGGGTCTAGGCTGTTAAAAAAAAAATCTTATTTACTCGTTGCTTATTTAAGGCCATATAAGGTTGATATGCTGAACACGTTAGCAAACAGGTGCCTATTTACACATTAAGTTGACATGGAGCAACATTCACATTTATTTGGATGTTTGTCCCCTGGATAAATTTAAGTTGGAAACAGTTAAAGTACCCCTACATGTATTTAGAACTGACTAAATGAGCAGGAAATAAACATTTAATAAATAGTTTATAAGACACTAAAGGTGTAGTTGTAATCAGACACAAGGACATTTTAAGTGTTTAATATACAGTATGTGTCAGTAATTATTGGGTTGAGATCTGATTGCTGTGAAGGCCACAGCATGATTCCCATCCTTTTCATACTCAGAAGCAAGTTGCTGATAATTTTCTGTAAGTTCGTGACTATACAAGAACCATTTTCACATTACACAGTCATTTGATAAAAAAAACTAAAAGCAGCTTTTACATTATTAAAGTTACTGTAGACATACAGTATGTACACTGTTTATATGCACTGTACCACAGCCAATGTTAGCTAGTGGTATTGGAGTATTTTTAGCCAGTGTTATGTTTTCCTGTGAAGTAGACAGGTGCTGGGTGCTTGTGCTAATTGGCATTTTGGCATCATTACAAGCCATCAGGCAGCTTCTCAATTACTATTTAGATTCCCTGAGAAACGTGCGACTGTGGCATGTCATCATGTTCAGTTTGCCTTAACCTACAAACATTTGCAAGTAAATATTCTGCTTCTTCATATTACATTTCTGTCACTACAGTGCTCCAGGCACACAACATATATGACAGGTAATGAAATTAAATGCCACTGAAGCAACAATAGATGGTCTCATTCTTAAGAAACTGTTGCACATCAAGGCATATTTCAGAGTGCAGAACACCAGCAAGCAGCACCAGCAATAAAAAAAAAGCATCTATCTTTGGATGATAGATCAGGATGTTGGGCCCATCATGCTCTCATCATGACCTCTTTCAACTTGAAACGTACAAGTCTTTTGATTGCTTCAGCTTCACTGACATGAGCTTTCAATCAAAGTCTCTGAGAGCAATTTGGCTGGGCTTTGTCATCTGTATTTCCACAATTGTTTGGAGTCCAGATTTTGAGGAGCACTCAGTGACTGATCAGTTTTGCCTCACCAGACAACCTCTCCTGTCTCCAGAGATGGAGATTTCCAGCCAAACCGCATGAATGCTCAATTATGTACAAGACTGTTGATATTTTACAAATTCTTGGGCAGTAAAGAGACTGAATCAACTCAAAGGGTTACTGAATAATATTTTAATGTTTAAATTAATCAAACTATTTTCTTACTCTTTGATATTAAGGACAGGCAACAATTACACCTGTAGATATTTAGCTCTTGACTCAGCATAGTTACTAGATTTAAATTTATCTGATGTAGGTGTTTAAAATCTCTGCTTGATGTTTGTGTTTTCAGTAACTAATTTATGTGCAGAGGGAGGGTGGGGTAAAAATAAATAAATAAATAAAACAATGGAGAAAAAAAAAAAAGGAAGAAGCATGAAGTCAGCAGAGGCATGTTTAAGGTAGATAAGGTGAAATCCAACTGACAGTTCTTGCATTTTCCCAGTGGCAACAGACATTTTATTGGCAAGTCAGTAAGATAGTCTCTCCAGCCCCAAGAGTGAGCTGGAGAATTGCACCAGCTGGGGAAAATGCTATTGGTCACAGCAAGTCATTGTAAATTGATGTCTCAGAGCTGCAACCTTCTCCCATGAAATTCTGCTTCTCCTCATTCGAAAGGTGTGGCACACTGCTAATGAGATCCCTCTATCAAGTTTCAAGTCAGATTTAACAAATTATCACATTGCAGTATGACATACAGCCCATTCTGTTCAGCCTGCACAAACTTGTCAAGATGTGCGAGTTCATGATCACTTCTGTTCTGATTTTATTGTGAGAAGACTGTGACAGTCCAGTCTCTCCATGTTTTTTTAACAACATGACCTACAGTATGAGAATACAAACTAAACACTTCACACCAACATGCATTGTATTTCTGTGGCTGTCAAAGAAGCAGACCCAGTGCTATGCAGGGAAACATCTAATCGTATATGCATTAGAGGCAACAGACAGTTTAGGGAGGGGTGGTTGAAGGAATGTCACAGAACTGGGATCGTGTCCCTGGACACTTCGTTTCTGGCATGTGCTCCTTGATCAGTAGGCTCAGGCAGCCTGGCACACTGGGAAGGATTGGCAGTTCACAGCTTGCTCTCAGGACTGGATGGATGAAGAAATGGATGAATGATTAAAACAGCATGGTGGGCTGCTTTATAACACAGGCAGGGTCACAGAGAGCTGGCAAGTCACTCCCCAACAGAAAGAAGAAGGAAGGGTAAGAAAAGCTCACTCACAGAGCTACACGTGGCTAATTAGATCTGACAGGCAGTAGAAATCAAATCAAATCAAATCAAATTTTAGTTGTATAGCGCCAAATCACAACAAAAGTCATCTCAGGACACTTTACAAAGTAAGGTCTAGACCTTACTGTTATCAATATTATTACATAGGGAAAACCCAACAAATCCCCCTTGAGCAAGCACTTGGCGACAGGGGGAGGAAAAACTCCCTTTAACGGAAGAAACCTTCGACAGACCCCGGCTC
>NW_018127881.1:4633435-4636844 GCF_001952655.1 Monopterus albus
AGAGTAGGAGGGGAGGGGAAAGAAACTCAGAGCATCATGGGGCCCCCAGCAGCCTAGGCCTATAGCAGCATAACTAAGGGAGGGCTCAGGGTCACCTGATCCAGCCCTAACTATAAGCTTTATCAAAAAGGAACGTCTTAAGTCTAATCTTAAAGGTAGAGAGGGTGTCCGCCTCCCGAACTGAGACTGGGAGTTGGTTCCATAGGAGAGGAGCTTGATAGCTAAAGGCTCTGCCTCCCATTCTGCTTCTGTGGACTCTAGGAACCACAAGTAAACCTGCACTCTGAGAGCGAAGTGCTCTGTTAGGATGATAAGGCTCTACGAGGTCTTTAAGATACGATGGAGCCTTGTCATTAAGGGCTTTGTATGTTAGGAGAAGGATTTTAAATTCTATTCTGAATTTTACAGGGAGCCAGTGGAGAGAAGCTAATATGGGAGAGATATGATCTCTCTTGCTAGTTCCTGTCAGTACTCTGGCTGCAGCATTTTGGATTAACTGGAGGCTTTTTAGGGAATTATTGGGACATCCTGATAGTAAAGAGTTACAGTAGTCCAGCCTGGAAGTAACAAATGCATGGACCAGTTTTTCAGCATCACTTTGAGACAGGATGCTCCTGATTTTTGCAATATTGCGCAGGTGAAAGAAGGCAGATCTAGAGACTTGGTTTATGTGTGATTTAAAGGACATATTCTGATCAAAGATGACTCCAAGGTTCCTCACAGTAGTACTGGAGGCAAGAGCTATGTCATCTAAAGTAACTATATGATTAGACAGCAGATTTCTAAGGTTTTCAGGCCCAAGCACAATAACTTCAGTTTTGTCAGAGTTTAGAAGTAAGAAGTTGCAGGTCATCCAGGCCTTTATGTCTTTAAGACATGCTTGAAGTTTGACCAGCTGACCTGATTCATTTGGCTTCATAGATAAATATAACTGAGTATCATCTGCATAGCAATGGAAATTTATGTTGTGCTTCCTGATAATATTGCCTAAAGGGAGCATGTATAAAGTGAAGAGAATTGGACCTAACACAGAGCCCTGTGGAACGCCGTGACTAACTTCAGTTTGTGTGGAACATTCGTCATTAACATGAACAAATTGAAATCTTTCTGATAAATAAGATTTGAACCAACTTAGCGCAGTTCCTTTAATCCCAATAACATGTTCAAGTCTCTGCAGTAAGATGCTGTGATCAATGGTGTCAAAAGCAGCACTGAGATCTAAGAGGACAAGTATGGAGACAAGTCCTTTGTCCGAGGCTAGGAGAAGATCATTGGTGACTTTCACCAATGCGGTTTCTGTACTATGATGGACTCTAAATCCTGACTGAAAATCCTCAAACAAATCATTCTTGTGCAAGTGGTCACATAACTGCTTTGCTACAGCTTTTTCAAGGATTTTGGAAATAAATGGGAGATTGGATATTGGTCTATAATTAGCTAGGACACCTGGGTCAAGAGTAGGCTTTTTGAGTAGAGGTTTAATTACTGCAAGTTTAAAAGCCTGTGGAACATAACCTGTTAATAGAGAGAGGTTAATCAGATCTAGTATGGATGTGTTGATTAGGGGAAAGACGTCTTTGAGCAGCCTGGTCGGGATGGGGTCCAGGAGACATGTTGATGATTTAGATGAAGCAATTGTTGAGGTCAACTCAGAGGGATCTATAGGGGAGAAGTAGTCCAAGTATAAATGAGGTCTTACAGATGTTTCTAAAGCCATTGTAGTAGATGGCACATCTGCGAGAGCTGTGGGAGTGGTTCGACCCATTTTTTCTCTAATAGTTGTGATTTTATTTGTAAAGAAGCTCATGAAGTCATTGCTGCTGAGATCTAAGGGAATGTTAAGCTCAACAGCACTGTGGCTCTTTGTCAGCCTGGCTACAGTGCTGAAAAGAAACCTGGGGTTGTTCTTATTTTCCTCAATCAGTGATGAATAAAATGCGGTTCTGGCACTATGAAGGGCTTTCTTATATGTTATTAAACTATCTTTCCAGACTATGAAAAACTCTTCTGACTTAGTGGACTGCCACCTTCTTTCCATTTCCAGAAAGTGAGTTACAATGTAATCTCTTCATAATCATGATGTTAAGATCTTTATTGAATGTGACATGTTGCAATGACCATGTCAGCCATGTCTACGGAGTAAGAATTAAGGTTACAGATGCTGGTAAACACAGAGGCAACTACACAAGGATATTGTAGATATTACTGAATATTGCTGCAACTAACTATTTTTATCATTAGTTCACGTTAAATCCGTTATAATCAACATAGTGTGTACTGCATTTGGAAAGATATCAATCAAAGTAACCCCAAACTCTGCTGTGGATCTTTGTAGCATCTTTCAGTTCTGTTGTTGCTGAAAGCCAAACCATTGCTTTCAGTTTATTCTCACCAGTCTCGTTAACAGCAGCCAATACAGAAAATTGTTTTCATTAAAAAAAAAAAAAAAAAAAAAAAAATCAACTGGACTAGCACCAAACAAGAGACAACGTTAGCAGCTAGCTGATGGGCATACTGTAGTAGAGCAGCTGAAACATCAGTTATTCTCCTCAAGAGGTAGTGGAGAACAAACCAGATCTGAAAAAAGGGATTATATGAAATGACTGTGTTTATCAGGCTGTCAAGGGGGATTTGTTGGTTTCTTCTCTATAATATGCAAAAAGGCATGAGGTGACTTTTGCTATACAAATAAAACTGAACTGAAAGAAACTACTAATTTTTCCCTGTACACGTACTAAGTGGGGCATCTTGATGTTTCTAAATTACCTCAAGCCTAGTTTGGCATTTATGCAATGAAATTTCTAGTCACTTATCTGCCAAAACAATAAAGTGTCATAGGGGTGATGTATTTTTGTAGGCCAGCCTAGAAGCTGGCATCATCCTGGTGCCCTTGACAAAAAAGCCAACAGTAGTACTTTTCCATAGGCTTTTGGATTACTGTGGAAAATGAGCTCTGAGACAAACAATGATTTATGACTCTTACATGATTTGTTCAGCAAGATAATCTTGGCAAATGAACACAACTTTTATGATTTTTGAAGCCCAAGTAATATTGCTACACATAAAACTACACCAGGGTCCAATGACTTCAACATTCCACCACGGTTTCCAACTTGTAATTGATTTAGTGAGCTTAGCTCTTCTACAAAGTTCTTCTCTCTTAGCATGACCTGATCTAGCTAGTAATCGTGGCTGCATCAGTTAGATAGAATAGTTTGCAAGTCTGCAAGTTCAAAAATAACAAGGCTGTAAAGGCGAGCTGGTGTAAAATCCCAGACAGCCTCTGTAGTCTCATTTAGCCACCACCTTTTTTAAGACACATAAAAGAATTAAAGATCACGAGTGGGGTATTTACTGATGTATTTTGTTTCATAGAATAACGTGAAGATGTATTGGCCTTGTGTTAACC
>NW_018127881.1:4636891-4648088 GCF_001952655.1 Monopterus albus
CCCACACACACACACACACACACACACACACACACACACACACACACACACACACACACACAACTGCGGCGCTCTATATAACTGTAAAAAGCTAATATTGGGTCTAGCTCTACTAACAACTTCACTGTATCAACTTCAAAGGTGATCATAATGGCTGTTGATCAGTTTTCTGTCAATCAACTAATCAATTAACTGACTAACATACTTTCAAATCATTTATAAAACACATGGTCCTACTTTTCCCCTGTATAATTCAGGAGAGGTTTCCAAGATTGTTGCTATGTTGTGCAACTAATTAATACAACCTAATCATTCTACCTAATTACACATACGGCCTCTCAATCTTGCCGTCTTTGACCCATAGGAGGACAGATACACACCGTCTTTCATTTTCTCTCCAGTCCAGCTGCTCCTGGCCCCATTCTCTCTTATTGTCTCTCCTTGGTCTAATACGGTGAAGGCAGGGGAGCTCAGTGATGGCTGTCAGCCGTAACAAAAGAAAAACACATTTTCAGATCGAGTGCAGTTTATCCTCCTATTTAATTTCATATCCTAAATCATCTTGAGGTTTGTTCATTAATATTGAGCATGGTTCCTGCCAGGAACTTATTATTTTCATAAGCTCATTAAAAACTGCAACACAGATCATCGAGGTCGGGGCGAGCAATTATTATGCTACAAGTGGAGAAGGCAGCTTATGAAAAATATGTTAATCAATAATGGCTTTAAGCAAACTGGCTCAAGTGGTAAAAGGGTAATAATGTCCCAAATTTAGTTTTGTTTTACAATAGGAATTAAAATGGAATAGAGAATATATAAATGCTCTAAGCCCACCCTTGGTTTCCCACCGCTTAGCAATACTGGAGGAACAATTATCAAAATGAGTACTGTAGCAGAGTGACCATGGAGTCCAAATTACAGCCAGCAAGGGCATCTTCTATTTCTTTTTCATTCATTTAGACAACATGACCTGGAGAAGGGTTTAAATGAGGCACAGCAGCAACAGGGAGGACCATGGGAGGATCTCCCCCGGTCAGCCTGTCTGAATAATTTGTGGAGATGGTTAGGAAAAACAAAACAAAAACAAAACTAAAGGTCCTCATGGAAGTTAAACCTGGTTGGAGAGTAAACAATATCATTTTTGATACATAGACCTCTTCATGGAATCATTAACAACCAGAAAATGAATTTGTGTCCATTTTTTTGCAGCCTACAGTGTCTCCCAGGTTAAGGTGTTTCTATGAATGTTTTTTGGTGACCATTCCTAATTCAATAAGTGTATACAGTTGGGATTAATATGATAATATGAGAAGACAGAGTTATTTCTGCTTCTGTTTTCACTTGTTTAAAAAGCAAGCTTACTGGTGAGAGCATACTGCTTACAGTATAGTCCCTTCATCAGCTGCTTTTCTTTCTGCTTCTGTATAAGAAAACATTAACTTTTCATGAGGATAAATTCAAAGATGAAAAGCAGGAGCTACACTGAAGTAAGATTTTACTCATTTTAAATCAATATTTGGTTGTCAATGTTGATAAGGTGGCAACAGGCCTCAAATAAATCAATGTATGGGAAACAGTGTGACCTAAATGATCTCCTTTCACAAACTGAACATAAAAAAGTGACAGGGCATATTCTATGCTAATTTCACTGTCGCACTCCGCCACGCTGGCTGCTGCTCTCATTCTGTTATGTACCGATATCACGAGGCAGCTTTCACCTCAACGAGAAATATCATCATGTTTTAATATCGTATTATTAACTGATGACTTTTTTCTCCTCTACTGCTATTTCTAAACAGCTGTGCAAATTTCAGGGCACAAAGAATTATGTGTACATACAAATGACATGCCCTGATCGCAGATGCTAAAGCCTTTTATCAAAGAATGTAAAAACATGTATTTGCTTGTGTGACTTTGTCTTTAGAGATTATATTTTCACGTACACTGAGATGGAGCTCAACAGCAGAACCAGCTTAAGGAAGCTACCTAATACCAGCCATACATCCCAATAAAATGATCGCTCCTGTGTACTGTAGTTACTAATCTCATTACTGTTCATTCAGCCCTGTGGTTTAAATACAGTAGCTACACCCACCACCTCTTCTCAAGAGATTGGGCTGACAGAATGAGATAGGGGCACTTAGCTCTGCTTACTCACTCTCCTCACTTCACTGTCAAATTTCTGTTCTTTAGATGCACACTGTGAAAAAGATCAGATGACATATTGCAACATGAATACCATAGGAGTGAAATGCTATTCTTGATTCTCATCTGACAGACTATAAAAGCACCACTATTTCAGAATTATTTTCAAAAGCTTGTCAAGAAAGAGAAAAATATACAAGACTAGCTTTCATTTGATGCTTTGATATAAATAAAAGGCAAATGAGCTTTGGCTTTGTCAAAACAACTTATAAGACACAATTTTACTAAAATGTGGGTGTCGGAGAATGACCAGGTCCTGGCTTTTTCAAGCCTGCCGCTGCTTTGACGTTGTAGCTGCAGGGCAAAAGCATTGATCCGACGCCTGAATGTTTGAAATAGAAAAGATCAATCAAAAGCAAAAGGGTTATCAGATTGTTCGAAATCTAATAATGACTCTCACAAGGAGTGCTCTCTGCACCAGTGTAACAATCGATCCCTTTCTCAACTTGCTGTTTCAATTAGACAGCTCTTATCAATGGCCTGTCCATATGGAACAATACCAGCCTAAATAGATCAGTATCCTTTATGTGCTGTCCAATAATACAAATACATTATGCCCAATATCGTGAACAGGGCCACCTGGAATGTAAATCTTTGTACAATATTCTAGTCTGTGTGTGTGTCAAACTGCGGCACAGACAGTTTGCTTGACAGAGCAGTACAAACATAAGTATTGGTGAGAGAGGACTTTCCACTTTGTTGCCGTGCGACACCTTCTGTTATTCTCAGAGAGACAGGAAGCCGTACTGACTAACAGCTACAACTAAGGGTTCAGGTTCCAAGATTTATTTTCAGGGCTCTTGTTGTTTTTACTTGGGTCTTTTCAGCAGAGGTGGGGGACTCGAGTCATAACCTGACTCGAGTTGGACTTAAGTTGCAAATTTGGGAACTTGAGACTTGCTTGATTAACACTGGTAAAACACTTGACTTTGACTAGATATTCATTGCTTAAGACTTGACTTAGACTTGAGCCAGATGACTTGACATTACTTCCCTTTTTTTTTTTTATTAAAAATTTACATTTTTTTTAGATATTGAGCAGTTAAGTTTTATTTTTGAAACAACAGGGTGATTTCTAGTGCAATACGAAACAAACCCTGGCAACGTACCAGAAGATGGCAAACAAGCCAAGGGCAACACAGATCACAGGATGCGACTATGATGCTGTTATTGCACTTCTGGTTAGATGCTAAACTGCAGTTCGTTGCCTTGTAATTGTACATGGGTAATGACAATAAAGCTAAATCTAATCGAATATAATCTATGAGGAGGCCTAGTCCAAAAACAACAACATTTGAATTCAAGGATTATGTTGTCGATGACCGTATTAAAAAGAGAACAGCGGTATGCAAAGTCTACAGTGCAAAAATCAGTGACACAACCACCATAACATCCAGCTTCATCTGTCACTACAAAACTCACAAAGACAGCTACGTACATGTATGTGTATGCTTGTCAAACATTAGCTAGAAAGCCAACGTTAAGCTGAAGCTGGTAGCCGTTGCTTCAAACCGATTACACATTTTATTAAATAGAGGTTCCGATAGCCATAAAATCATGCCATTTTCAATTAATAGCTAAGGGTCTGTTTATAGCCAATTCATGATTAGAGGAGGTTTGTGAACATTTTACTTAAATCCACAATATTCCCATAACATTATCAGAATTTTGTACGACTTGACTTGTATTGACAATAAGCAATATTAAAAGGACAAGATGGATAAGTGTCTTGTCACAGATTCCTCAATCATGTTATTCCAGATGAATTTTTAGGTTCCTCTAAAACCATTTCTATGCCCTTTGAAAGCTGCCATTATAACATGGGAATTCATAGTTTTGCAGATAGCCTTAGTAAATCCCCATTTAATGTGACCTTTTGCTTTCATGGAACAGGGATGAGTGACTAGAAAGGGTGGCTCAAATTTCGTTATTAAGGAGGCTTTGGGCTTGAGTTAAAAGTAAAAGCATGGCAGCACCCAGCCAAAATGAGTCCCAAAATAATTAGGCTGACTACAAAAACTTGAAAATGAGATACTTCTGTGAAAAAGGAAAACATATTCATGACACTCTTTACCAGCTGATTACAGAGACATACCCAACAGCTGTTTGTTCTCCCTTTGGTAAAATATGCATTTGCTGACATTTGGCAGAAATGTAACATTGCCTTTGACTCTAACAATAATAACTCATCACTTCTCTCTCCTTTCATCACTTCAAGTTAATTTTATTCTTCTCACCTCACTAACTTGCTACTGTTCCCTTGACTTTTGAAAACACAGGTCAAGAACGTCTGTCTTGTTTAATTTATTTCCCTTTCACAGATAATGTCTGCCACACTCTCTGCCCCCCTATCAGCTTTCCTCCCCTCCTGTAGCTACTGCTTGTATCACCAAACATACAACAGAGAAGTTATCAGCTCAGCACGGTCTGGTTAAAATAGACCATGACTATCAGCATTAGAGGGGAAACAGACTTAACCTCGGCCTGTTAGCGGTTCATGTCTTTCATGTGAGCATCGCTCTGGCTTATCAGCCCTTCATGCCGTGTCACCTCTGTGATAACTGTGACCACAAAACAGCATTACAGGAAGATATTACACAAATTAATTTATTTCCTTGTTTCATACTTCAATCGCTGAATTTGATTTGGAGGTTCTTGTTCTTGAGAATCAAAGTAAAGAATCAAGACTGAAAGGTTGTATTACACACACACTGCTATAGCAGTGCAATTATAGTGTTAATTGGCCGAGCGTCACTCTGGGAATACAAAACAACATGTGCTAACTGGGATAACAATGACAGCAGAAGCCAGCTTCACAGTCTATCAGTGACACATGATCAAACACTATTGCACTTTGTTGATCTGCTTCATTCGTTTTCCCGTATTCATAAAATTATCCCTGGTTACCTACAGACGGGTGACACATGAAAGGAAAAACCAACATCCAGTGTCTTAGTAAGGTGCTGGGCCTCCACATGCGACCAGAACAGTTTCAGTGCACCTTGGCATTGATTCTCCAAGATACTGAACTCTACTGGAGAGATGAACGCCATTCTTCCAAAAGACATTCCTTCATTTGGTGTTTTGATGATGGATGGTTGAGATGCTAACACGTCGGTCCAAGATTTCCCATAAGTGCTCAAATGGGTCGACATTTGGTGACTGCAACATCCATAGCATACTGTACTGATTCACATCATGTTTATACTCAAACCATTCAGTTTCCCCTCATGCCCCATGAAATGGGCACCGTCATCCTGGTAAGGACCCCTCATTGAATTTAATGTGTCACCGTTTGTGTATGTTAAAAAAATGAATTTACACCGAGTAGTTTTAATGGTCTTATGGATTGTGAAAATGCAGCCTGACAATCCCTGATTCCACATGGAACTAGAGCAAGAGGTTACCCTACTTGGAGTTGCAGCTCCAAACTATGAGGCTTCAGCTTACAATAGCGTGGGCCTAAGGGACTGTGACCAGCCCCACTGAGTCTGTGTATATCTAAGCATGCAACACATTCATTCAGATACTCCTCTTCCTTGTAGTAATGCTGACATATCAGACCATTGTTTGTCACTGTCATATTTTCCAAGCTTCAGCTTAAGGGAGCATCCAGTCGGCACTCATCCATTTTTCATGAATACCCACCGGAGTTCCTTTGAAACACTACATTTTATAGTCGCCACCACAGTTTGGTTTCTGTGCCTGTGATATGTAGAGAGGAGAAAATTGCACTGCCCCCTGGTATACGTCTGGCGGAAGTAGAACCTTTCCAAGAAAGGCATGTTAATTAAAATAACTATGGCCTAATCTTCTAACATATCAAAAGTAGAAAGAAGAATCATCGTTGGAGGTTCAGGTTATTTATTTATTTTAAATATATTGACACCCAGTCCATTAGTGGCGTTTTTAAAATAACATCCTTGCTGAAACACCAGGCTTATTATTTCACAGCAAAAGCTATGGTTTAACAAATGCTATCAATTTCTGTAATATGGGGGTTTGCACCCACTTCACCGCCTGGCAGAATGCAAGAGAACCTATTTAGCACCAAGAAGCCCCATCAACTATGAGAAACGCTATGATACAGAAAGAGAGGGAAACAGAAACTGACAAAACATTTTCAAATACAGGCAAGAAAAATGTTGACATTAAAATGAGAAATGCCAATGAAGTGGAGGAGAACTGGGATTTTCCTGCCTTAGAAATTTAAATTGTTCATCCTTTTACTCCCACAGGTTTATATTCATGATGTAGGGAGGGAATACTTAATTAACTTTATCTTGTTCACCTCTGAGCTCATTTTTTAAAAATAACGTCTCCCTGGAAAATGTCAAAAATACAACTGTATGCTACACTTATTCCTGACAAATCAATTATCATCAAACATTAAGTCTTAATTTCACTTACAGAACATTTTCAACAGCTCCCTCGGTTCCATGCTATATGGTGTATACAAAAAACAGCCTAATTAGGATCTTAGTGATTCAAAGCCATCAGCAAAACATTAGAAAAATAGTTTTGCTCTGACTTTAAGGCCTGTATATGACTGATTTACAGCATGTAGGCTCTGAGGGCTGCAAGGGAAAGATAGCATTCTTACCTCAGATCATTTTCACCAGTGTCAGATTTACTGTAACCAGTGTTAGGAGCAACTAAAGGAAAATGTCCTTCCTCTGCATCACATCACACAGACTTGCTGTAGCATGCAGCTGCACAGAAGTGATAAACACGTCTCCTCCCAACTTTTCAGGGGTTTTTTTTTCCCTCTTGTCCTAATGGTTGGAGCTTGTAGAAGAACATGGGGAAAGTCTCACAACTGTGGCAAATAAGTTAAACTGGGTTGGGTTTCAGGCTGAGTGATGATGCCTGTGAAGCTCACCTATCTTAATTTTGTATTTGATGCATGAAATTCCACTGAACAAAAATGTTTGCATTGCTTCTTTTTCATTTTATGTTCACATTTCAGAAATGCTCCTGGCACATTTGTGAAACATAATAGGGGTGTGATGATACACTTTGCTCACGAGACAATGCACAAAATTGGGTTCATGAGACGAGATGATTTTAAGACAAAAAATATGACTTGAATAAGCCTTTTATCTGACTGAAAGTCACAAAATGCAAAACAGGTGCATTTTGAAACATTTTAACTAATCATCTTGTAATGAATGTCACTTCAGTTCTGCATTATGAGTGTGAATTATCATACGCAGTAAAAGACAGAACAATCTGAAAGCACTGTAAAAGGTTTTGCCACAAATTCAGCTGACTGGCTTCTCTCTTGTATGATTTCACAAGTTTCTTCAGACCTTAGAACTGTGCATGAGCTTCTAACTTTAAGCTGTGTGTGACCTTCTATGGTATTTTCACCCACCCTCACCACGCCCGATGGTGACAGCAACCAGCAAAGGTACTGCGTTGACCAATTACATAAAAGGGGACAATGATGGATGTGGACACCCACAGGAAGAAGACTCTTTTGTTTACCTTGCTTGCATGAACATCCACTGCTATTCAGTCGAATTTGGGCCACAGTTAATGCACCATAAGAACACGCCATGTGTTTTCATTAGTTAGTCTTCTGGATGTTAATCTGTTTTTTTATGTACCAACGCTGACACACCAGTGGTAGAACTGGCACTAAGGTCGAGTAGGCTATGTTCCCAGCAAGGCTAACCAAAACACAATAGAAGCTCAGGGGCTGGAAAAGTGAATGAAGCCATTCACATGGAGTCATCCTGCTCCTGATCTTCATCAGTGTATGTTTTGAATATGATGATTTGGAGATGTTTTGGAGAAAACTTGAAGCTAAAATGTTGATTGTCTTTTCTCACATTTTCAACATACTCCTCTCAGAGTGGCGACCTGTCTAGGGTAGGACCCCACCTCTCAGGTGGGATTGGATTCAGCGCAACCCTATTCAGGAATAAGCGATATAGATAATGGATGGACAGTAATTTATTTACATGACTGTTTCTTACATCATCAGGGTCTACCACACTGTCAGCTTACCATGTTACAATAAATGATAGAAACAAGAAACAATAGTCAAAGTAGAGGAGCCTGTATTTTTTTTTTTTTTTTTTGTTAATTTTTCACTGAAGGGAAAATCAATTTGCAGATAATGACTAAAAGGATGGATGGCAGATGTAGTTATTGTATATATTATATGTGAACAAAATGCAAGAACTGAAAAAATTATCGGCAGTAATGATTCAAAAAAAATGGAGAATTAAATATTTTCTTATTTTCTTGCCTACCATCTCACGTCTTGGTCATATAAAGAAGCCTTGACTGTACCAAAGACAGTGGTTACCAGAGGGAGAAGGAAAAGAATGAATCTGGCAATTTTAACTTTTCAGTTTCAACCACACTTGAGATTTGCAGCTCCATTTCACAGTATGACATGAATCTGAATACAGTCATAAACAAGTTGAACACAGATACTAAAGTGCATACACTGAAATATAGCTCTTCTAAGCAATCCACCACCATAACCACAACTTTTCTTTTAAACATTTGTTCAAAGTGAGACTAACTCCCTGATGTGCCGCTGTCAGTAATCCTTTTACTCCTCACTTGCCCCAGCCTCATCAACTGTCAGATCAACATGTCCCCAAATACAGCAACTATCTCCCCACTGTTTTCAGAACATCTACATGACCCTGTCCATTTCACCCTACATCCCTCCCTCTGTGACCCCCTTTTTTACTCGGCCAAGCCTCCTGACAGTTCCCTAGAGTCTCTGGTCAAATTCGAAACAACAGAGGCCATGGTATCCTGACATTGAGCCTGCAGAAACCCTGGATCCTACACTTCCCATAATACAACCTAGACAAAACGGATAAACGACCAAGTCAGTTTTCTGAACGCCACACATCCAGAGGCTTTTCATTTAAAATGTGTGTCCTTCAGGGTGAAATACCCCTGATGAAAATACCAGGGGTTATTTTCTCAGACTTGTCAAAGCTCCCCCAGAGCCTCAGAAGGCATTATGCAACTGTTACAGGCTGAGCAGTACTGAACATGACTAGGAAACTAATAATGTAGGGTAAAATCAATATCAATACCCTGCCCCTTTAAGTTCAGTCCATTTCAAAGATAACTGCTATGCATCATCATCATCATCAGTGTAAGAATGGTAGAATGAGGACAGTATTTTGGCAATAATGAAGGTGGAACATTTAAACATGTATTTCCACTTCTTTTCCCTCTTGATATTCTTCATAGAGTCATTTCATTTGGTGGAATGAATAAGATGGCTGTGATATGTAAAACTGAAACCCTTCTTCAGTGTTCGCCTTTGTGCAGCCTGCTTTGGCTTTACAGTTCTCTGGGTGCTGAACTCTTATCCTCTACTAGTAGTGTCTGGTTACCTGTGTCCAGTTCTTCCTACCTGATTCAGTCTTAGTGTCTGCTTTGCCTAAGTTTATCTTAATTAAAATCACTGATTACTACCATGTTCCTTTGTTTGTCTGGTTTGCATTCAAGTCTGCCTAAAGTAAAAATTATAACATTTCATTGTTGTCCTTTAGAGTAAATGGAATCCCAAAGACATTGTATTAATATGAGTCACTTTAGAAACCTTTTCTGCTCATGTACTGCTTTCATGTAGCTAAAGTAAGAGCTGTCTAGTCGACATCCAAAGGAGAATTAAATATACACATTTCATCTCTGGTTGACACTATCTGTGCTTTATGGGGCGGATTGAAATGCATGAAAATCCATTTTAGATGCATCTGTGTTTTCATCACGAACATGCAGCATCAGCACATAAACTCAATCAGAATTCAGAGGCTTCTGCAGTAACACAGCCGACTACTTGCCGCCGTCTGAGTGGATGCTTTTGTTTAACACAGTGAAGTCATATTAAATGGGAGAAGGGTGATGAGGCTATGTCTGTTGTGCTGTTTACTGTAGTTTATAACCAGCCCCTCACAGACACAATCTCAATTCTCATGGATGAAAAAGAAGTTGATGTCATGGATATGCTCTTTTTCTTACTTTCTTAGAAAAAAAAAAATACTTTAAAAGGCAAATTAATGATTATTTTCCAGTTATGTAGTTGCCATTTTACAGGATGCAGTGCACATAAGCTTTCGTGTCTCACAGCTGACTGTTCACACAAAGTCTCACTGCCCCTCCTGTTTCTTGCTCTTTAGCAAGTTGGCGTTTGAGATTTTTTTAAAATAATAGAGTCTAGAGCGAGTCTACAACTGGTTCATCAGAGGGAAACTGAATTGTCAAGAGCAGCCTGGACTGTAGTTGGTCTGCTCCAGTTGTGTACCATAGTACAACCCAGTGTCTCTTGGAGTGACAGCTGAGCTGCGACAGTTGCTGTGGTTGAGACAAAGAAAAGCAGTGAGTGATGACGAGAGAGCAGCCTGCTGAAAACTAACCAGATTCTGTTCAAAGACGACAGATGGACTGATTTTGTTTATTCAAGGTTCACAATATTGTCAGGACTAAAAACCCATTTCTCTCAATGAATGGAGATGTAAGCCTTGTATGAAATGGGACACTGAAGGTGGTACATACGTGAAATGAAAATACACATTATAAAAAACAGATAATGTACGTAAAAACACATCAAGCATCAGGATCCATGAAGAATGGTTCTTTAACCATACCAAAGCACCCTGAATCGAAATCAAATCGTGAGAAACCTCCTACCCATAGTGCTCCCAGTCACACAGACCAGACGTTGCCTCTGTTGAAGCAGTTGAGAGGATACTGGTCAGAATCGATCAGAAAGACACGCTTTGTGACTACTTAACATTCCCTGGCAGTCAGAATTCCCCTAATTGCTTCATTTAGGCTGTTCTCTCACACTGAACATGAGCCTGGCATTTAACTCAACCTGAAAAGTAAGTGAAACCCAGGAGAGAGTGTTGTAATAATAATCATAATCATACATATTCCCTTCTCAACACTCTCACCGTGCAAGTACTGCACAGTCTATTTGGCATTTTTGTTATTTAAAGGTATT
>NW_018127881.1:4648295-4652915 GCF_001952655.1 Monopterus albus
CAGAGGTCAGACATTTCTTGTAGTTGGCCTCAAGGTTTGCACACATCTTTCGGGGGATTTTGGCCCACTTCTCTTTGCAGATCCTCTCCAAGTCATTAATGTTTCATGGCTGATGTTTGGCAACTCAAACCTTCAGCTCCCTCCACAGATTTTCTATGGGATTAAGATCTGGAGACTGACTAGGCCACTCCATGACCTTAATATGCTTCTTCTTGAGCCAATCCTTTGTTGCCTTGGCCGTGTGTTTTGGATCATTGTCATGCTGGAATACCCAACCATGACCCATTTTCAATGCCCTGACTGAGGGAAGGAGGTTCTCACCCAACATTTGACGGTACATGGCCCCATCCATCCTCCCTTTGATGCGGTGCAATTGTCCTGTCCCCTTGGCAGAAAAACACCCCCAAAGCATAATGTTTCCACCTCCATTGACGGTGAGGGCGGTGTTTTTGGAGTCATAGGCAGCATTCCTCCTCCTCCAAACACGGCGAGTTGAGTTGATGCCAAAGAGCTCGATTTTGGTCGCATCTGACCACAACACTTTCACTCAGTCCTCCTCTGAATCAGTCAGATGTTCAGTGGCAAACTTCAAACAGGCCAGTAGATGTGCTTTCTTGAGCAGGGGGACCTTGCGGGCACAGCAGGATTTCAGTCCTTCACAGCGTAGTGTGTTACCAACTGTTTTTTTGGTGACTATGGTCCCAGCTGCCTTGAGATCATGGACAAGTTCCTCCCGAGTAGTTCTGGGCTGATTCCTCACCGTTCTCATTATCACTTGTCCCTGACATCCTTGGAAAGCTCTTTGGTCTTGGCCATGGTGAAGAGTTTGGAATCTGGATTGATTGATTGCTTCTGTGGACAGGTCTCTTTTATACAGGTAACAGACTGAGAGCTCGTTACCTGTATAAAAGAGACCTGGGAGCCAGAGGTCTTGCTGACTGATAGGGGATCAAATACTTATTTCATTCATGAAAATGCAAATTACTTTATAACTTTTTTTGTAATGCATTTTTCAGGATTTTTTTTTTGTTGTTGTTGTTGCGTCTCTCACTGTTCACATAAACCTACCATTGAAACTGTAGACTGATCATTTCTTTGTTAGTGGGCAAACTTACAAAATCAGCTGGAGTTCAAAAAGTTTTTTCCCTGACTGTATTAACTTTATTGATCTTTGGTTGTTACTATAGTATAGAGCAGCAAACTTAATTTTATTGTACCTGTGCAATGACAGATGTTTTTTTCTATTATGTTTGCTCCAAAAAAACTAAACTAAATTATCATTGAATTATTAAATTTGTGCACATTAAAATTTTCTATCACGTGTGCACAATTTTCTATCAACTAAAAATTGATTAAGCAGCTAATCGTTGCAGCTCTAATACTGTCATTGCTAAATGAGGCGGTCAAAAAGAATGGTCTCAGGCAAATCTGTGAAAATGAAAATGTTCATTTTAATATGTTAATTGATGACAGTAAGCTTATTAGGGGTAAGAGAATATAGCTAATTGATGGAATCTTGCATCAAAAATATTATGATATTGATTTCAATTGGGCTAAAATGATCAGTCATCTTGTTTGTTGACAGAATTTTTATGATCAATTCACCGTCTTAGTTGTCATCTTATTAGCATAAATGGTTCCCCATCCCTGAAATGTGGTTTTCTTTCTTTTTGGATCCAATCAGAATAAAGTACACCATTGTTCTTTAGCACTTAACCCGTCTGGCTCTTATTTTCCTCTCTCCTCCTATTATACATTTACCAAGCATAGAGAATCCTCTGACTCCTAGACGATGTTATAAAAGTTGTTCTGGGAAATCAAATAGATCAAGCATGTGGTTTGGAATGTGGGCACATCAAAAACACAATTACAATACTTCCATCACAGAATGCTTTATAGATTATTGATATCCACCAGTGTAAAAAGGTGAATGCTTTAACATTTACTAGACTAGTAAGTGCATTGTACTACAGAACCATGCTGTCTCCTAATACCAGTTTAACATGGTGCTACAGAGACTGTACTTTGTCAAAGGAGAAATAAGCATGTGGCTTCTGTTGTGCTGAAATATAAGACTTTTGTAGAAGGTGCTTTTGTTTTGTTGTATTCATTCTGAGAGCAAATGCTTTAGACTGCAGTAGTTTTTATGTGCCATTTGAAACAACTCTTGTTTATATTTTAGAGTTTTAGGCCAGCTAACTAAACCATGTGATGGTTCAGGGGCAAAGCCTGTATGTCTCAAAGCATTAGTAGACAGAACAGTCAGTCATCAGAAAAATTCATCAGCAACTGTTTTTATAAGTGATTTGTGTCACTTTTCAAGTACAAATGGAAAACTTGTTCCTGATTCCAGCATCTTCATCATTTGCTTTATATGACTGAATAGCTTTGGTGTTTTGGAGTGTTGGTTGCTGCAAATTCGTGATCATTTTCAGAATTTTTGTAAAGTTATGTTGACAAAACAATTATTTGTTTGATGCAGAAAGTAATGGGAGAGAAAGTAATCGGTTATTTATTTTGTTAGCTACAGAAGAATGCCATTTCAACCCAGACGAGTAAAAAGAAAGGACAGACGTATCCACACTACACTGGACTGTTTCTCAGTTGAAGAATGGCAGGGGATGGAATGCAAGTGACATCGTTGTGTCAAGTGTTTTTATGCCCTGCTTGTAGCTGTGGTGCTGTTAGGCATGTGCTGCTGTAATATAGCTGTGGAAAAATGGAAGTCTATTGATTTCATATTGAGCTACACAGGCTTGATTAAATATTTTCTTGGCCACATTTGTAGATGAACTATATGACTGTGTTGTTTTGGACGTGGGTGCGTGCTGATGTAGCCAAACTACTTATTGCGCAAGTCATTTTATCATGAAAGGTCCAAACCACACCTTGCTCTAATATCAGGCAAAAGGTTGACGTGGTTTATTATTGAACCAAGATGATGTATTGACCTTTGGTGGTCAGGGCTGATCTGTGGTGCCATCTATGCTCTTTCCATTCTTATCATTCTCACAACAGCTATACATGTGAATGCAACTGCTTACTGATCACTGCTGTAATAGACTGGTGTCAGACAGGGAAAAGGCCAGGCTGTGCCAACAAAGCTTAATCAGCTGTCTATGGGAAGTCTGAGTACTTCTTATCAAGCAGCTTGACTAAACAGCACAGATCGATTGTCAAGATGTTGTAATGTCAGACTGACTCGGGTAGAGAGGGAAGTCAAATCCTTGTATACCACCTTTTTTTTTTTCCCCCCCACAGTGCAATATGGTTTAAAAAAATGGGACATATCATAACCTTCTTAAACATAAAAAGACCCAGAGCTTCACTTGAGGCTGCTGGAGGATGGTTGAGTGAGTAATTATGTAGGCAAGCTTGTTTTCAAGACACCTTGGACAACAGGCAATTTGGTCTGACCTATAGTGACTGTCAGCCTGACGCTGAAGTCAACAAATGCCAAACAGAGCAGAGAGACTGCAAACAAACTCTCCTTGTGTGTTTGCCTTTCGTGCATGTGCACTAGTGTGCATGTACACGCACGTCCTGTATTAGTTGTGTGGGTATGAGGGTGCTCCTGTTTGAGCTCATGCTTTCAACCTGTGCGTGCAGTCTGGGCATCTGTGAAAAGGCCACCGGCCCTGTTGGGAATTGTAGAAGAGTGTTTGTCAACCTTCTCCCCCCACCATCTAATTCTGTATGTAGTTTTCGTAGACTGAAGACAGTCTGCAGTGAGGCATGAGAGAGACCATTACACACACGTCTAGCACACTCTAGATGATGAAGAGACTTGGGAACCCATCCCCCATGGAAACTGCCTCTGGCTAAGATGCACCTGAGATGTAGTGGATACAGGCCACTACGTCTGGAAAGGCTCAGCTGATGTAGCACAGATTACACATGGTGGAAGTGACCCTGAGACAGCTTTGTACTGTACTCAAGTGTTAATAATGTAATAAAATGAATGCTGCTACAAGACAAAAACTGAAATGCTGAAGTTGTTCATAAAGGTTTTAAAAATTTAAAATACAGCAGAAAAGATTTAATATTGGCTTTTATATCAAAGCTTTGGGAAGTACTTTGTCCACAGAAAGCTGAAACCTTTCTCTCATGCCCAGGGTCTGTTGGAATTTTCTTATGATGATTGTATACGATGTGTAAACACACACTATATGTTTTAATTGGCCGTTCACACAGGCAGAATGTGTAAAGTCGGGCATGATGCGAGTGCTCACACTGGATGTTTAAACCCCAGAGGGGGGCTGTTCATTGACAACTCCAGTAAAGTTTAGGTCAACCAAAGGAAAGACGGCATTACCTTTAGCTGTTTTATTTTGTACAGCTGATGAAGAGCAGTAAGTTTTTATCCTGCTGCTGCAAATCACGACCCCATTCTGATGACACATTGCACAGTGTGGCGCTGCCAGAGCTCGATTAGCAAAGTCCATATACAATTTATAAATATATTATGTGCAGTCTGTGGCTTCATTTTGATTCTGGCCACAAAATGTGATATCTTCTCTGTGCCACCTTATGTTGTCTTTGTACTCACTCAAGTGCAGTGAACTAACTTCGGACTGTGGATCTGCTACGCTTCCGACCAGATTTCTGACATGCCAGAAA
>NW_018127881.1:4652952-4654842 GCF_001952655.1 Monopterus albus
TGGTGAGAAAAAAAAAAAAAAAAAAAGGGTGCCAGGCCCCTGTTTACACTGCATGTCAAACAGCTACTGATTGGGCCAAAATTGGCCCAAATCTAAAAGTAGTCGGGTGAGACCGAATCGGGTCTAAAATCAGGCCCCATCTGTACGTTGTCTGCTCGAATTAAAGGGAGTTTTTCCTCCTCACTGTCGCCAAAGTGCTTGGTCAAGGGGGATTTGTTGGGTTTTCCTTATAATAGTGTAAGGTCCTCATTATGTAAAGTACCCTGAGATGATTGTTGTTGGGAATTGGCTCTATATAAATAAAACTAAATTGAATTGAATTTAAATATTTGGTTGAAGTAATTGTTGTTTAAAGTAGCAAGTTGCATGCAGTTTGGATTTTAGAGTTTACACTTTTTGGTTACTTCTTGCATATATACAGTGGCGGGCTGTACATTTGGTACCTGGGCCTTCAGTGGGGACTTACCCAACTTAATTCACCACTAGCACGTCGCAATTATAGAAACCATCAATACTATACAAAAAAGTGTGGCATTACAAAGAGAGAGGCATTTCGCGTATTGAGGGTGAATGCCATTTTTACTAAAGCAAGAAACCCAGTTAAGACACCTCCAAACCTCTACACTACAACCACAACTGTGCCACGTACGTCATCTGGAGCAGTTCAGAATCAATATTTATCTCATAACATGACAAAAACCTAAAAAAATTAAGTAAAATACATCACACCAGAGATGCTATTTATTTATAGACAAAATCCATTCTTCGTTCTTTGCTTAGGAAGACTTAAAGGACTGTCACAGAGGTGATCTCTGCGTTTCAGTCCTTTTCTATAGCCATGGAGGCCAAGGCTGCGAGTCGACTCTGTCCAGTCATATTCCTGGCATACGTTTTTATTCTCTTAAGGGCAGAGAATGTCCGCTTGACAGTTGCAGTGGACGTAGGGATAGTCAGGGTCAGACATGCCAATCTGTACAGCCGGGCTGAGACAAGCTACCTAGCTAGCTTCGGGGTTGGCCGACCTCTTGTCACGATGTCTAGCTTTTCTGTAAAAGTCCGCCTTGAAAATGAATTTTTAAATATGTCTGAGACCAAGACAATTTCTCCTCCTCCATCAGCCATTGCTGGGGTAAAAAATTCTAACTCAAATGTATTAATGTGTGCAGATCACTACAGATGTGTTTTGCTAGTTGAACTTGACTGTAACAGTTACGGAAAAATGTTGACGTTATTGCAGGCCAGCTAGCTGGCCTTGTGAGGCGAATTTGAAATTTGATTGGTTAAAGAAACAGTCCCATTGCTAATATAGTTTAAGTTACATCGGCTCAGCTCGTTACCTGTATAAAAGAGACCTGTCCACAGAAGCAATCAATCAATCCAGATTCCAAACTCTTCACCATGGCCAAGACCAAAGAGCTTTCCAAGGATGTCAGGGACAAGATTGTGGACCTACACAAGGCTGGAATGGGCTACAAGACCATCGCCAAGCAGCTGGGTGAGAAGGTGACAACAGTTGGTGCGATTATTCACAAATGGAAGAAACATAAATTAACTGCCAATCTCCCTCAGTCTGGAGCTCCTTGCAAGATCTCACCTCGTGGAGTTTCAATGATAATGAGAACGCTGAGGAATCAGCCCAGAACTACTCGGGAGGAACTTGTCAATGATCTCAAGGCAGCCTGGACCATAGTCACCAAAAAAACAGTTGGTAACACACTACGCCGTGAAGGACTGAAATCCTGCTGTGCCTGCAAGGTCCCCCTGCTCAAGAAAGCACATCTACAGGCCCGTTTGAAGTTTGCCACTGAACATCTGACTGATTCAGAGGAAGACTGGGTGAAAATGTTGTGGTCAGATGAGACCAAAATCAAGCTCTTTGGCATCAACTCA
>NW_018127881.1:4655286-4665709 GCF_001952655.1 Monopterus albus
CTCTACCTCCCCCATCTGGGGGCCCCCAAAGTTTGTGGGCCCTTAGAATCGTCCTAACTCCCCCCCCCCCCCATGCTTTTCGCTCTTTTATATTTTTGTAAATTAAATATCGTTGTGTTTTAGATGGTTGGTGCCACAAACGAGACAACTGAAGATTTCCCCATGAGTTATGGAAGTTATAATGGCCATTTTTACCTTTTTTTTGACATTTTCTAGACAAAATGAATTGAGAAAATAATCAGCAGATTGATTAATATTGAAAAGTCTTTAGTTGCAGTACTAATTGCTATAGAACTGTATCTCGCAATGTGTTTAAAGCCCCAGATACATTTCGTAGGCAACCAGTAGCAAATCTCCATGTTAACTGTATGGCTGCATTGAAACTACAGCAAGGGAAGAAAAGTAGTACTACTTCTGCATTTTTATTTCTTTGTTAAATAACTGCAGCTCTCAAACCCAAAATGCTGAGTCCTACAATCTGACATTTGCCTCATATCTAATTAAAAAAATCAATCATTCATTTTCCATACCTGCTTATTCCCATTGCACATCATACTTTGGAAAGAGGGCACCAAGTAAAAGGAACACAAGCCAATTAACACATACACACACCTATAGGCAATTTATGTAGAGTCTCCCAACTGACCTGACCTACATGTGAGTATATGGTGAACATATAGAATCTACACAGAAAACCCCAATACTGTTATTTGGAAGCAGAACTCCACACTCAAGGCCTCATAGTCCATTATGTTAACAAGACCACTCTCAACAATCTTGCCACAATGAATGGTGTTGGAACAGTTGCATTGTTATGCATTTTTCACATGCAAACTATCAAACACAGGCCTACAGAAGAGGTTTATAGTAAAAGAGTATCAAGATAAGTCACAATTTAAACATAACACTGAAACATTCAAGATTAAAATAAAACCTTTGACATACTCCAGTTAAATTATTCAACATTAGTTACCGATGTATTCAGTTATGTTTGTGCTTTATCTGATGACGAGAGAATATATTAGTTGAGGTTTCGGGGCTCCATACTAAAGAGGCATGAAAGTCACCTACCATACAGGAGTTGTTTTAGAAGATGTTCCCCTGGGAAGTGTTCAGTAAAGCTTTGTGTTAATATGCTTCAGGATTGGCTGGACTGTAATTGGTCCACTTCTTTTTCCAAGTGTGCTTTCAGAATTTTAAGTAACATCTCCATCTAGACTTTGAAGGGATTCTGCAGCTCCAGTATGTGCTGGAGGTAATAGGGTTACACAAAACACACATCTCCTGAAGAGATGCAAATAAACCACTAATAGCTGCCATATTTTCTGAAAGATGTTACCTCCATCATTAGCTGAAACTGCCTGATATACAGTGCTGTGAAGCATCATGACACCAGATCATGTGGGAAGTGTGCATCTGTTTTGGATTTGACACTATAATTAGACAAATAGGGCTTTTAGTAACAAAGCCTGATAATATCGCATTGAATTTGTTTCACTTCAAGTTACTAAACAAATCTAAAACGTGAGCAAGAATTCAGGTCTGAAACCAGGCTAATGTGTTAGCTGAAATTAGACAATATGCACAACCAAATGCATAAATGGCATATAAGACAGATGCACATATGTGTTCAGTATCACTCACCAACACACAGACAAACACCAATGTCTGGTGTGTGAAGAAAACCGACAGATGGCAGAGGGTCTGGATCTGGATTCTGGATGGACGTTTGTCAGCTTGTTGAGCTACAGAAATGTTGTTATATCTGATTTGCATGCAGAATCAGTTGCTTGTACTTGGAGATATGTAAAATATAATTATAGAGTAAAACAATATAATTACGAAGGACTACACAACATGCACCACACAGAAACCTCACAGAGGAGGTGAACACCTGTCTTCAGTAATTTCTCTCTCCAGTTCTTTAAAAACAAACAAAATGAAAAAGGAAAAGAATAGACCTATCATGAGGGATCAAAAGAAATGTAATCAGGAATTGTTCCTGATTTAAAAATAATTTAAACTACATCCAAACTTTCTGGTCTGTGAAACCTCAGACACATCTGTCATATTTTCTAAGAGCTGTTATAAAGTGTCTGTCTTGTGGCCTCGTGTTGTCAGAGCTTATCTTTTTCAGAAAAATGAATCACAATGAATCAACACTTACTCCTCCAGATGCAAAACAGCACAAGTGGAAAATCAAGCAACAAGAATAATGTGCTATTTGCCTGAGAGCAAAGATAGCACTTAGATTGTATTTTGTCAGTTCATCCATTATGTCAATGCAGAGTGGCTGGCATGTTGCTTTTTCACTTAAAAAAAACCTGAATATGAGAATCATTTCTATACATTGTATTACCATGGAGACTGTATATCACATTTATGTTTGTAGATATGCATATTAATGAATGTGCATCACTGGTGCACAAAACTACAATGTCCTCACAGGGAAACAGTAGCTGCATCTAAATACTGACCCTCAATGTTCCAGTTGAATGTAGATGTTGATCAGGGACACGTTATTTAAAAATCACTTAAGCAAACACTGTAAAGAGGTAGAAATAAATGCATAAAAGCATAGGATGTCTATGACTATGACCTTAGATCCAGAATCAACAAGAAGCCTCTTCATTATCACTTGATATGAATCTCTAAGCCAAACAATGGTGGCGTTGAAATTCCTGTTATCAACTGTGTTAATCACTGTGGAGCTTTATTTTGAAAGGTCAAAATATAAAAGTTAAGGGTTCATCACCAGCTGTTCATCACCAACCTAAACTAAGCCAACCAACTCAATTCAAGAATTCAAACCAACGATTCAACTTGGAGCCCAGAACCCTCACAAGAAGTAGAAAGATAAATATATTTCTGTTCAGAGGTGGCAAAAGTACACACGGTTGTTACTCAAGTAGAATTATAAACACCTGTGTAAAAAAAAAAAAGACTATGGTAAAAATAGAAGTATTGATTCAAACCTGAGTAAAGGTTTCAAAAATAAGTTCAGGCTCTGAAGTGCACTCAAAGTAAAAAGTAGTCATTTCTACAAGCTGTTTCTCTGCAAACCTAACTGAGCCTCACATCCTATTAATACATTTCCAAAACTATTTAACCATTCTAATATCAAATAAAATAAAAATATACCAAAATCAATTCACATTAACTAAAGAGAACACATTTCAGGTCTAATTAATCCTTTAAGTATAAGGCTGGTCATTTTCTATATTAACAGTCTTTTCAACAAAGGTGTGGGAAAAATGATAAGGGAGACGTGTACTGTAAGCTCAGAGTAAAACTATGTTTGTTTACTGTAGGTTTTTTGCCAATTTCACTGATTGTGTTATTATTATTGCAGTCTACCCAGTCTTACAGAAAATACTAATCAAAAGTGCATTTATAAACTTCATTTAAAATTATATTAAGGATGAATTTTATTACCTTTTATTTGCATTTGAGCCATAATTTCTGCTAACGACCATTTCATTTTATCCTGAACTGTTTAGCACTTTGTAAAGTCTGTTACAATATTTCAGTGCGTGCTCTATAAATTAATTACTGGTCATCCTTCTTACACTTAATGTTAATGGCTGAGATATGAACCCAATGGTGGTTTACAGTTAGGTGTGATAAATTAGCGGCGTGGGTACTATACATAGCCATAGCCATGTGTAATGGCAGTGCTTAATGACAGCCTCTCTGGTGCTGTTGAAACCACCAATCGGTGAAATTGCACTTCATTGCCGTTTTTCCTCACTGACAGGTCTAACGAGTGGTGGAGCCGGCACAAGGGTCGAAATGCAAATGTTCAGTGGCCGTTGTACGTACATTTATGGAAAATTGTGGGAGTTGAAAAGAGGCCTGTGGATCAGCACCCCGTTCCACAATGACTAAGATTTATAAAACTACAAGTGCATTTGCATGTGCACAGCACAGCTTTAAAAATGTCATGAAAAAAGGCATACACATATTTCTGCAAATACACACACACACACACACACACACACACTTTTGGTCCTGAATCTGCACAGTTTTATGCATCTGGCTCCAAGACCCTGCAAATTATCAAACAACAATGAAAAAGAACAACTCTTTTGTTGAACTGGTCACAACTGGTAGACATATGCAGGCGGCGATGAGAGGTCACAAGAGTTTCAAAGTGAAAAACTTTGGGAACTGCTGAACTGCTGAACTAAAACGTGGGCATGAATCAACAGCCAGTACCAACACATGATTTTAAATCACCATATATCCTGATACAGCTTACAAGGCCTGCAGAAAATGGCCCAGCAGCAGATCCATCAAACCTGAACTATTCTGTGAAAAGCTGACATTTTTGGGGGTCTGATTCAAGGTTTGGCCAAATGAGGGGGGAAAAATACTTCCCACAAAATGCCCCTCTCGTGTTGCGACAGACAGAGCCTTGAACTGTAGGTGCACACAGTATGCATGAAATGACAGAATGAAATGAGGCATGGATGATGCTGAAACCACTGCGGTGGTCCAAGAACATCAGGTTACTGATCATAATTTCTGAATCATCAAAAAGGGACAGACTGATGGTGTTAATTATAGCATTTAATATCAAAAAGTGAGTGAAAAAAATGTTGGTTTAAAAGCTGCACAATCAGGAAGTCAGCACGTTAATGGCAGAGTTGTCAGGGGAAGGGGCATAGGAAAATGCAGAAAATGGGAAAATATCACCTCCTTGAGCTGAGAAGGATTATTATGTACAGCTCCCTCAATGACTTGCAGTACCCTGGCCAAAATAGCTCTTATTTGAAAATTGCAAAGTAACAATGCCCTATATCTTTCCATTTGTGCTGCAGTTTCCCTTTTTGAAGCAAAAAGTGATATATTCCAGTTGTCTGCTTAATAAAGAATGTAATATATTCTCACTAGATGTGCTGATGCTCAAAACTATAAGTACAGATGGGTGACGAATGAAAGGAAAAGCCTTAATAGCGGTCTCTTCCAGGATGACAATGCCCCCATCCACAGGGCACAAGGGGTCACTGAATGGTTTGGTGAGTATGAAAATGATGTAAATCGTATGCTGTGGCCTTCACAGTCACCAGACCAACCCAGTTGAACACCTATAATAGATGTTGGAGCAACGTATTAGTCAACGTCTCCACCGCCATCATTAAAACACCTAACAAAGGAATATTTCTTGGAAGACTAGTGCTTATATTTCCAGTGGAGTTGAGAGACTTGGAGAACCAATGCCAAAGGGCACTGAAGCTGTTCTGGTGGAAAGCAGTGCCCCGACACCTTACTAAGACACTTTGTTGGTTTTTCCTTATCTAACAGGTTTTGCTCTTTTGCACAGTATGATATTAAAGATGCACTGATCGATTGGCAGACATCGGAAATGGCCGGTCTTCAGCGTGATCAGCCTTGACCAGCCGATCACTCAGAGATTTCCAAATAGTACACAATGAGGGAATTACTGGCTACACATGAAATGCATGTATATGTAAAGCGTATCCAACCTGTGGTAAAACAGCGCAAATAAACTATGGACACTTCAAAAAGAACTTTGTGCAACATCAACTCGTATGAACTATAAACTTATTAGACAACAGCTCTGTCTCTACTTTATGCATGTCCCCTTGTTGCATGAAATTAAAGTACATGTACAGGAGGAAAGAAAACCCTCCTTAATGGGTTCATAGTGAAGCGGTCAGTGCAAACAGTCGTATCATCACTGGCTCACTGAATGAGTGGGTTTGGTTGAAATGAGACGCCTCGATGGGCAGATGCTAGTTTATCTTGATTTAGCTGTCATTCTCCCAGATGAGCTGCTAAATCTATTGTGACACCAGGCCGTCATTCTACTGTGTCACTGGAAGGTTTATAGGGGAATAAAACCCATCAGAACAAGGTGAGATGAAGCATAAAATTTCATGACATTAACCAGTTTTTTCTTGTTTAAGGAACTCACCATATGAAGGCCATAGCAGAGCTACTTTTTAAGGAAATGTAATGGATATTGGAGGACTGAGTATCATAAAAGAAAGCCTATTATGTCCTATGCTATTGGGTTGCTCCAGAGTTTTTATAAGTGTGAGCAAACACAATGATGCAATGCATTAAACTGAGTAACTCACTTTCAACCAAGGAGTGATTAAACTGCAAAGAAAACTAATAAATGCTTTTTAAAATAAAACCACTCGATCGATTACAAGTACTGGCAAACTTATAAATGGCATTTTAAGTACAGAGAATGGTGGACAGAAATAGACAATTCTGAGGCGAGATTAACACATTCCTGTTAGGGTCTAAATTCACCAAAAAACATGCATTTAAATTTGTAGATTTGATTAATTTTTCTGTAGAAGCTCTGCTCAGGTTATTGCTTCGTTCCAAATGAGTACAAGCCCTGGCAAAAGATAAAATGCTGCTCATATAATAGGTTTTCAAAAGCTGATAAGGATAAGATGGTTCTTACAGAAAACCTATTATGAACATAATGCTTATTAAAATATACTTTTAAAAATGGAGAGATAGCTCTTCAGTACAAATGTTCTACTTGAATTACAGTGATAAAGACAAACATAGTCCTTCTTGCTTTTCGAGATCTTAGGTCGGATTCAGGTTCCCTCGTTATTGTCAGTGAAAGAAGAAGAAATGTGTGAGGTTTTGTGGTACTTTAACAAATCATACCAACTGAACATTAAATGACTTTACCAGACTGGTCTGAAGCTAAAATGTTTACCGGAGCAGAAGATCAGCTGGGGGGAAATAACCATTAACTTGCCGAAAGAGGCTACAACAAAGCAGATGGTGAGCACCTCTGGGAAACAGCTGCAGAATGGATCAGCACACCCATTTAAAGAATCAGAAAGGAGACTGTCATCTGCTAATGATATCTGCCACCCTTCACACATTTTGCTGTGTGGCAGGGTTTCCACTATATGCCTATCTTTGAATGAGATGACAAGCTGTCATGTAATTGCAGTTTTACTGACAGTTTTCCCAATTACACACATGCTCAGAAATGAGTCACGGTACTAGCAAACACAGCAGTAAAAGCAAATATTAGCACCTTCAGAGTGTGAATTAGATTTTAAAAAGGCATTTGATTGATGTCCTTTTGAAATCAAACTTGTTTCTCATACCAACATCCATCCAGTGCATCATTCATTCATCATTACCATTTATTACATCTATCCAGAATGTTATGATTAGTAAAAATCATGAGAAAATGTTCATCAGAGATGGAAGCCGAGGGCAATCTCTAATCGACAACTCATAATCTACAGTGTTTATCCACCACTAAATATCGTTGGCTCTACTTTTAGTTGGCAGCTTAAAGTATTTAACCCATGAGGGTTCAGACCAATTAAACTGCCTAACACTGATTTCAGCAATGCCAAGCCAGCATAGTAACAGCATAGGTCTAGTTCAAATCCAGAAAAATACATCACGTGAGTATTAATGATTTGGTTTTGAACTTTGAAAGTCACTTGTCTTGCCTTTGCAAGACAGCTGCGAAGGTTCCTACACACTTTGCAAATGCACCGAGTAACTCAGCTTCTCTGACTTCAGTGTGAAACTTAAAAACAAGAGCATGAACTCAGGGTGAGGGGACGTGTCAGAATGAGTGGGATGCTCAAGGCCTGGGGCTCTTGCATGAACAACCACTTTTCTTCTACTTTTCTTCGTCTAAAGGTTTATTTTTTTGTTTTGTTTTTAACTTTTCTGTGCTATTGGAAACCGGCCACTTCGCTGAATGCGAGACGGGTTGTCCAGCCAGCAGTAAACTGTAATGTCAGAACAAGGATCCAGCAAAATGTTTTCCAGTGAGCATTAAAAGGCTAGAACGCTCCGAGCCTTTTATTTCTGGGTCGCTTCCTCTTTTATTGTGCTATTCATGTGCACCACAGAATGAAACAAGTGAAATTTATAAAAAATACTTTTTCTTTCCACTGAACAAGAGTGGAGTCGGTTGAGTTAAAAAGGAAATCCTTGTCAGAGCCTCTTGCTGAAATACACACCTAATCGAGAGGGACAGACCTGGTAGTAGAAACTGTACTGTAGGTGAGATGTGTCAATTTATAAATGCAACTGCTACACAAATGACTAATGTAATCATCTGACATAGCTCGTCTGTGATCCTGAATTATCTTTTCTCCAGCTGTTGTCACAGCAGCTCCCACTTCTTGGTGAACTACACAAAGATGTTCTACAGCTGCAGCTCCTGGTCCCTGTGTTAGCGTTACATAAGGCTGGAGTAAAATATTCATCAAGCTGCTTTGGACCACATCTGTATGCAGCTGAGTGCTGAGGAAACGCTTTCCTGTAAACCTGCTAACTACACTAGGGTGGCAGTCGCTGCTGGCTTTAGAGTGGTTTGTGTGCAAATGTGTTTGATTGCTTTGGTGTGTGCTTGTGTGTGAAGTGTTTACATGATATGCATGTTTGAGTGGTGCAATTTTGCACATGGTGCGAGTGGTTGTATAAGCATACAGGAATGCACGTCTATGTCTTCATTAGTATGCTGAGTTAGTGCTTGCGTGTATGCATCGCTTCCTTTTAAAGCACACATTAGCGAACCTCTAGCCGCAGTGCTAGAAGACATCTTCTCTCTGCTTGCTAGAGTAAATGCTGCAAATGATGGCTTGCTGGTGCAGGGCGTGTTTATTAGACAGCAGTAAAGTTAAAACCTTCCAGGGCCATCAGCAGGTCCATCAGGACCAGGAGAACCATCTGGCATCTTGCTGAATCGTGGACCTCTGGGAAGTCATAATCCTAAACCCCACCTAAATGACCACACACACCACTCTTGAGGTTTACCGTTTAATCTACACAAGTGACCAGACTGTTTTACACCATGTGGGGAGCTTACTCCGTTTCTTAAATTGTTGTAATGACTTAGAGCGGGTGCTGACTGACTGGCAACTGCTTTGCAAAGTCTTTGACTTCCAATACTGCAACTCACAAGCTCAAGTGACACCAAGTGAAGATGAACTGACAAAATCCTGCCATGGTGATCTACTGAAGCTGTCATCTGCCTGGAGCTGCTTTCTTAACCTCCAGCTGTCTGAATATAAAAAGACAGAAGAGGGGAATGCTAATATATACATTGAGGATAAAGAGAAAGAAGATCAGAGAAATTCAAATTAAATATGCAATGTGCAGATTACGTGCAGTAATGAGAAGGGAGTGTGCACTGTGCTAATGGCGAAGAATGTCAGGCTTCTATGTGAGAATGGGATCAAGAACACACTGCTGGGGATGCTCATTACCTCTGTGAGCACGCACGTACGCATATTTTATGTGTGGGAACCAGAAGTAAACACAGAATTCATGCAGAGGACCTTGCTCAACTGCAGGTGCATCAAATGCACACACTTGCATAAAAGCATTCACATATAAGGTGAAAAAAGATGCATAAATACGCTGGAACATACAAGAGATGCACACAACTCTGTGTGTGTTCTGTCACACTGGGTTCAATCGGATTAACGCTGGGGGTCTTGACAAGCAGCATGCATGATAACACTGAAATTAGGGAGCTTATCAAATCATACAGAGACTGCAGGCTATCGCTGTGGAGTATTACATTAATAAATACAAAGAAAATATAAAAACTAAGTAAAAGCCTCATATTCACCTAACTAAAATCCAGGGCTGCAACCAAAGCAGGCATCTAAATCAAATCACCAATTTGGGCTGATATTTTATCTTATTTAGTGAGATGGTTCCTACTTTATGCTGTCTACAATTATGACTCATTCTCTCTGCCCAATTACACTAGAGTGCAGCGTACCAACAGATCAGACACCCCACATTAAACTTCTAGAACAGCAAAGCCAACTGTAACTTCACTCACATTCTATTTGCTTCATTCACATCAAACACAACCATCAATTGTTATGTGAAAATACCAAATTTCCAGGAACACGGGTTTAAAGAAAGAAAAAAAAAACCATCATGTTGCTCCACCTTTTTATCACTAATGATTAGTTTCATGTCTGATCAATTTGTATCTTCTAGTCTATAAAATAATTTAACACAAAGAGTTTATTTATGACAAAATAAACTCACACTTGACCAGATGTGACTAGGGAATTTGTGCTTGAAAAAAAAATGACTTTAGCAATTTACTGATTATTATAGTAGTAAATGATTCTTTTCCTACTGATCAAATAATCAATAGACTAATTGCTTCACCATCGCCCTTCTCTGTTTTCATTTGATCTTTACTGGTTCAAAGTTTCAAAACTTTGTAGCCTACTATGCTGTTATCTGTGGTTGCTCTGTGTACAATGTATAAAGCAAGTAAAATAATAATAATCAGGCGGATGTTTTGACAAGGTACAAATCTGCAAGATGCTGGGCTGAGGATTCAAGTCATCTGGGTTTAGAGGGCACAACTACAAGACAGGAGTCTGCAAGGTTAGAGCCCAGTTTGATGCAG
>NW_018127881.1:4665795-4689122 GCF_001952655.1 Monopterus albus
TTTAAGAAAGTAAATTGGGAATATTGTTTGGATTAGACATGCATTTTCATGTGCGATCAAGGTGGAGGAAAACTCTGAAGTCAGAATTCTCATTCAGCCTGGTTTTGAAGCCTGAGTATTTTCGGATGAAGAATCCCTCACTCCAATTATTGCAGAATTTAAATAAGCCACTAGCTCAACAGCCCAAGTGAAAGTGATTCGAGTAGTATTTGTGCTAAAATGCGTAATTACCCATAAAATAAATTCAAACACAAGATAGTACGTTATATAATGTAATTCTTTCTAAAGTCAATCAAAGATGCATCATTTGCAGTGAGCTAAGCAGTAAAATCACAATCACACCTTCAGGAAAGTAGAAAGAGCTGTTACACTTGTCATGGCTGGTTGGATAGAAAATCAAAGTGTGTTAAATAATTCATCAAATGTCCATGAAGAGAAGATATTTTTTCCATAGTGTAAGCAGACGTAGACAGACTGGTAAAAAAGACTATGGGGTAAAAAGGAAATCAAATAGTAAGCTCCTGATCACTTCTGTATTATGACAGCAAAACCTCTCACTGCTTAGCAACCAACGCCTTCAGGGCAATAGTCAGAGCGATGAGATTTACCAAGGGATCTCCTCTGTAAAGTTATGAAACAGTCCATAGTGTGGCAGCAGATGTCAAACATATATTGTTCACTCACTGTGTTCAGCATTTTTTAGCCGGTGCAGGGAATTATTCAGGTAAATACAGTATATAAGAGATTAAATATAAGAGATCAATAAAAACAAGCAAAAAACATAAACTGATTCAGATTACGGTGTGCAACTGCAAGCACAGCTCCTGTTCTTTGCAGGACAATAAAACCAAACAAAATAACCATGCTGATATCTTACCTTAAACAAGCGCAGTATGTTGGCCACCATGATGGATACAGAGCTGGAGGAAGCTCCAATGACGCCCACCACCCTCTCAGGTTTGGTGATGATGGGCGCTCCGCCACCCAGACACTTGACGTCTGTCCCGTCCTTCTCGATCAGAGCCTGAACGAAGGTGAGTGACTGCTCTAAGGCGTGAGTGTCCCTGGAACAGGTGTCCAGGATACGTGCACCCAGTGTAATGTTAGGCAGCAGATTATTGTCATTATTGATGCGGTCAAGAGCAAAGAGCATGGCCTCCAGTCTGTGTATGCCCTTCTCCTTCTTCAGCTCCCCACATGGCTTGCCATCGTGGCCCCTGGCGTGTACTGGGAAGAGCCCACCTAAGGAGATATCCCCATCAATGCGGATGGAGTTCAAATGTGTGTGGCCTGGCCCTTTGGGCTTGCCAGCCTGAGTGGCCTTGAGGGAGCTGTGGAGAAGCAGCAGCAGCAGCAGCAGAGGTAGAATCAGGCTGTTTCGTTGACAGCCGGTCCGATCCGGTCTACACACCGGGGAATGAAGCATGACCACGGCCTGAGCACACATCTACACAGCACAACCAAACCCCAGTAATCAGAAAACAACAGCAGCCAGGTATTATTTTATGATGGCCAGAGGGTTAATTGCAATACCTCTTGAAGCAGCTGGCACAGAAAAGGCTTCCTCTCATGTCTTTCCTGTCTCCCAGGCATTCAATTAGTGTAGAATATCAGCTTGGCTTTTTCACAGAATGTAATCCTGTTCTCTTCTCCTCTTTCACTCCTTTATTCCATCATCTGACCACAGTGATGGGCAGCTGCTCTCGTGTCTGCTGTTATTCACAGACGTGCCTGTGGAGATCCTTCACTTGGGGCATTAGGAAGAACAAAGGTGAACGATAAGCTTTTTTCTTTGTCTCTCGCTCCCTTTCTCTCTATGTGTTTTTCCTCTCCTCCTCAATCTGAAGTTTTTAATCTCCCCTGTTCCCCTGGGCAGGGATTTGGTATATGTCAGAACCCTCAGGCCTGCTTAGGTCCCCAGGCTTCAGAGTGAATTCCTAAAAGATGAAAAAGAGAAAAGAAGTGAGGCAGTGCACAGAGAAAACAGAAAAAGGCAAAGAGATTTGTATTGGTATGTGCTTTTCAATACCTTTTTGCTTAACCTTTTTACTGCAGCATTATGTGAAATAAAGAGACAGTTCTGCTTTCAAACTAATTTCTGTCCCTTATACAGTCTTCCTACATCTACCACTTTGAATTCAAAAGGTTTACATGGACTCTCAAGGTTGGCCAGGCTGAGAGTCAGCTCCCGCGTGCTTCATTTTCACCTACCAACCTTGTCAGCAAATGCACTCAGCCTCTATCACAATACTGTAGCATTATTAAGCTATTAGGCTTCCCGGATTTATTGTAGACTTTCCATCAAACTAACAAAGTGAGAACGTATTGATGGTTCCGTTAACATAAGACAGTGCTCCCAGAATTGGCAGATGGAGCTACATGGGTGTGGGTCTGTTTTGTTAATAAAAAAAAAATTAGGTAATGCTTTATTTTACAGCTCCACTATTTACTAATACTTTCTTAAATGTTTCCTGAAAAAGCCATGTGGTTTGGTACTAATTACAGAAAAATAGACACAAAGTCCTGAGATTTTTTTTTAAGTGAGTCCACTGAGTTGTGTACACTTTGCATGTGTAGCTTAACTTCTGTTCGCTGAATCAAAGCTTGAAGTTTGTGTTAGCATGTAGAAATAACAAGAAGTGCCAGCTGATCACTGTCTAATTTTACCTAAAATTATGACCAAATTATGTGGTTCCTTCCAGGAAACGTCTTAGAAATTTATCTGGAAATAAACTGCAGTTTACAAACCTGTGAAATAAAGTGTTACCAAAATTTATTTTCCTGAAAAAAGTAATGCTGCCACATTATCTTCAAAGCCTGTCAAATTATTAAGAGTTCAAACAGAAGCTCAAAACGACTGAATAAGTTACTCTCTGTGTGACTGCTCCAGAATTACCTGGGTATTTCTGCTTACTACAGGCAAAATCAATGACATGCATCATAATGAAATTCATATGAGGGTCTCAGAGTCTCTTAAGCAGTCAAAGCAATGCAGGATATTTAAAAAATAAAATAAAATAAAGCAACAAAACAATGGGGATAAGAGCTGAAAAATGTGTTTGAAACTGTAATTATGATATTACAGAAAGCAGCTTTTAGATCCAAAGTGGACACGATGAAAAATATCCACCTTAAGAAAGCACTGCACTAAGAAACCTGACCCCTGATGCTACGCAGCCATTAGCATAGCAAAAAATGACTGAAATATCATCGGGATCACTGGCGCCTGTAATTTTGCCTATGAAGGGACATAAATAATACACTGGTAACATGAAGCCTAAATCCTTCTGTTCAGCTCTATGATGAAAGTTGTACCTAGACCTGTTTTGATGTGGTTTTGATGATTGTCTCACTGCTACAAGGGTTATGTGGTGCAGATTCTACAAACTTAAGTGTTGTAAACAAGCTCATCAGGTACATAATGCTGATTTAAAGCAGAATTCAGGGATTCTTAGCTCCATACTGTGATGCACATCTAGACACTAACATTATCACCCCCTCATTTCTCTGTTTTTCCTTCCTCTGACACATATGCCAGATAGAAAATATGCCTCTACAAGCCACCATGTCCAAATGTATATGTATCTACACCCCGTTCATTCTCGGAGCTGTAATAAGCTCTGAAGGAACAATCTTATTGCACACAGTCACAGAATGGGGGCTGCAGACATTGGTTTCCCAGCAGAGTGGGCCGAAGCCTTGGATCAGCATCGGCTGAGATTCATTGAGAGCATATTGGAAGTGACAAGGTCCTTTGAATACACCCAACTATCTCCTACTGAGTGAGAAGTAATTTTTCAGAGTTGATTCACTGCAGGTCCACTTTAACTCCTGCAGACCAGATGACAACTTGAAAGCCAGCCAACTCACCTTAACCTCCACAGCCAAAAACAAACTATGTAGTAGCATACCTAACATAAGGGCAAACACTGAGGCGAAAGCGGTAAGAGCTGCTGCTGCTGCCACCAACACATTGTGCTTTGGATAGTCAAAATAAAAAATAAAAAAAATCAACTGTAAACACTGAAGAGTTCAAATAGGAAACAGCTCTGCAAAATAGATTTCACCAAATTTCATGTTCATACAAAAGCTGGTGGGGAGACGGCTCATGAAAAAGAGCCAGACAGTATGACGCAGTATCTTGTAAACAACCGAGGAAAAGATCTTACACCGAACAAGATTACATCAAGCATTATAATGTTAATCTGCCCGTTTTCTCTTGTTACAGATTATCTTACAGCATTTCCACTTCAACCAGATGCAGATCATTTATTCTGTAAGCTGAAAGCTTACAGAATAAAGCTGGGTGGTCTGACTACATCCTTTGAGTGCATCACCTTGTTGAAACCTGTGAATCCCATTTTAAGCACCAGGTTCAGGGCAGAACCTGCTATATTCAACATGACGTAACGATGTAGAAACTGAATTAAAAGTATTCGCATAGTCAGTGAAGTCAGAGTGCTCATTATCTGTGTATTGTATTTCCAAAACTCAGCTGTAATATATTGTATGTAACACAGATTCAGTGCGGTGGCTCATATTACAACTTTCAAGCCCTGCACACAAAACTACCTCAGTTTTGGTTTGCTTTCAAATCAATGCATTGAACACAGCACTCAAAGAAAACAAGTTGCAGGGTCCTTTAATGAGAAGAGAAAATGTGTGCATTTATAAATCAGCGCATAATGACATACCTCAATAAACATGTATTACAGAGACTTGAGAAACGCCAACAGAAATGCTTACCAGCTACAAAATGTCAAAGACAGCTGCAGGAATTACTGGAGATTCATATCAGGAGACCAACCTTTCCTCAGGTGCAAAAGCATATTTGAGAATACACTATGCATTAATTTCAAAAAGGCCATGCAGTAACCTTCCGGCAAATAACTGTGTTGTTGCACGGCCTTGTGAGCTGCAGGAGCAGCAGCGAATCTACAGAAACACCTTAATTCTGCTGAGGACAAAACCTGCTTCTTTGTAATCATGTAATTTAAACAAGTTAAAGACTTCCTGTGTTTACTTGTATGCATTAAAGATTAAAATAAGCATAACAGAAGAGTCAACTAAATGTGTTTCTGACTAAAAAATGATCAAATAGAACAGATTTTTAACGTGCACAGCAGACAGTGTCATTTTAGATTGTACTTCGTCTCGCTTCACCAGCACATCTGTTACTAATGCTTGTTTTTAAGTGTAAAAACAATTTTGATATTTAGGAAATGTTGCCAACAACCTGTTAATATCTGAAGGAGGGATGGAGGCAGTCTGTCTTTTACAGAACATAAACCGGAAAGTCATTGTGTACAAACAGCAATGTCACAAAGTTTCTCTATTCCCTCCCTCCCACTCTCTTCAACCCACCTACCCTTAAAAAGGCACCGGGGGGGTGGAATAAGGATGTGTTCTCCTGAAGCTGACGAATCTACTGTGGAGACCAGCTCAAAAAAAAACCTCAAATCATTGCATTTTACGGTGCAATCAGTATTTCAGAAGGAACATTATAATTACAAACAAGAATATATCTGAAACAAATGTACATTTATTTTCAGCAGATTATTCCCCTCTTCATCTTCCTGACCAGCTGCTGCACAGCAAAGCCAATCAGGAATGCTTTTAGAGATGCTCTAGCTCTCCTCTCACAGATGGGCAGGAGGAGCTCTCTAATTGACACTGCAGCACATTGATGCTACACAGCAGATCGATAGTAAGGTAGAGGAAGGCTGCTCTGAGGAAAATGAATGGAGAAAAACTAAGCTCCACATGAGGACTGGAGAGCTTAGAAGAGGCTGCCACTATGTTTCTAGTAAAAGAAAAAAAATGACCCTTAAAAGGACGCATCAATAAGATGGATCAAACTTGCAATGTTGCCTTTTGTCCACAATTGGAAGTTGTCAGGGGATAATACCTTAATTCCTGAGCAGCAAAACCAGAGAACTGTGCAATACACTAATGTAAAACTCGTCCATCACTGATCTGCTCTCAGCACTTCAGCCCATCAGCAACTGCCTCAACAATTCTGTTGATTTTCTGTTTTACAAGCAGCTGTGCTGTGTTGTTGCCACTTCCGCATCATATTGTGCAGCATTATACTGCAAGTCTGTACCAATCTACACTGACATCAGCTATAAATATTAAATTATTAAGGGAAGTAAGAAGCATTATCTTTATTATCAATTAGTTTTATTTACTTGATCAAAGTAACCATCATTTACTGCAAAGGCACAAAATGTCTTATTTTGTCCACCCAACAGTCCAAAACCTGAAAATATTCTGCTTACAATACAAAACAAAAACAAGGGGACACATTTTTACGATGGAGGAAGAAAAAAAAAAAAGGTTAACTGAAATTTTTACTTTAATAATCAGCCGACTGATCAATTAGTCAACAATTCAGGTTGATCAATGCAAGGATCATTATCCAAATGTAGACAATTTCACATGGTTTAATATTTTTGTTAAAAAAAAAGTTTATCAAAAAGAATAAAACATGTCACCGCTGCTGGTTTGCTACTAAAGCATGTGCAGAATTTTGACAGAGTACATCTTCAGGCCTTCATACACCTCAATGCATCACTACAGGAAGTCTTTATTGCCAGCTGTCATGCTATGCATTGGAGAAAAAGAAAAAAAAAAAGAGCAATTTTGATACCTGTTTGTTTTATACTTCCAAGAGAACAAGGCATTCGCTCAGTCAGATTCATGCAGGCTGGTTCCTTCTCTCTTATGTTTTAAGTGGTTTTTAAGCTGCAGCACCTCAGCCAGGACGTGTACCAGCTCAGCAGTGTTTCCCTCCATTTATGAATACTTTGCAGTAATACTTTGTGATCACAGTTGTCAGAGTAAACAATTAGCAAAGAGGAAACTACCTCCAAAGCAGAGCACACTGTAATAAAGTGAACCAAATAACTACAGTTCTAAATACAATTATATTAGCTGACCACCCGTTTAGCTCTAATTATGACATTGATTCAATGTGCCCACATAGCTCATTTATTCCATAAGACCTTAAGCACGTTTTACACAACTTAACCAGGTGTACATGCTGCTGAAAAGCCAGGATACAACAAAATCAATTTCCACTGTAACCCCTTATCTATCTTTTACTCAGTATAATCTTTACATTCTGGAGGGAAATGAACAGCAAATAAGCATTTCTCCTGCAAATAACAGTCAGCACATCAGAATGAAGTTTATCAGATTTCTACAGCTCACTCCTCAGAACCATCTCTGCTTTTAATTAACATTTAAAGAACTTTTCAATACGGAAGACAGCTAATTATTCCTAGGTTCTGCAATGAATTTACTAGTTGTGTTGCGCTTTCTGTAAGCCACATTTCACTTTATTGTGATCAATCAATAGTCTACATGACTTTAGAAAATGTAAAAAATAAAAAAATAAAAAAAGCAGCAACTGGAAACAGAGAATGTTTTCTTGACTGATAAGTGACAATCAAAATGCAGCCAATATATTTTGATGAACAAATAATACTACCAGAAAAACAGATTAACCATGAATTCCTCAAAAATAATGAAATAAAGTGGTTAATAACCATTTATTCAAATCAGCAGGGTCGTGTTGAGTACGATGTATGGATTTTGCACATTAATGCAATGGGGAAAGCATTTCACATAGAAACTGACTTAAACGATCCCCGTCTCTTTCCCCTGATGCCTGATATATCTTGTAAATATAATGACATGGGAGTGGGGTGCTTGAATATTTTAAGTCTGGGAAACATTAATTACAGAAACAGCTAAATGTAGCTGGCAGTTGTGATTAATTTAGAACCCTGAGAAATGTGGTAAAGCTTGCTAAGACATGATATTATGCAATAGCTGACTGTGGTCGTCTGATTCCCCTCTGAAAACCCTGAGGAAACACGGGTGCAATTTATCTCTCGAAATATCAACTTGACGACAACAACACCAGAGAGCCGCTCCATTTCTGTGCCAGCAACACAAATTTTAGGACATGCAAACAAGGCTCATTATCGGAAGGACTGAGCGGTGCTTTTTTAACACAGTCAATATAATGTGTTGTTTTGAAGATACCCTAAGTCATCTGAAATGAAAGAAATGGGCCATCCCTAAAATTTTTGTTTACTTACACTGGATGCTTTTCTGTGCAAGCTTAATGGAGGGCTAAGATCACTGAGCTGCATCTAGCAGACAATAAATGGACTGAAATGTGAGAATGAGTCCTGATTCTCCTGCCCTGGAAGAGCAAAGGGAGAAATATCATACTGCTTAAAAAGGATGAAGATGCTATAAGGGGAAACCATTGGGGAGTCAGAAGAGCATATTAAAGATTGTTGACTTCCCGTCCGCTGACTGACTGACTCAATGACTATCATCTTGCTCTAACAATGAAATACACACCCCCGCATTCCTCAGTTCCCACTCTTAATCTCTGATAAATCTTATCCTTTATTCACAGAGTCTCCTATGCACTTGCTTAAGATGTTTAAAAAAAAACCAGCCCTATTTGGTATTCATAACCGCTACCAGCCTTCAATTCCTACCTAACATCACATGCACACCTTGGGGTCTGGATTGAATTCACAGGCTTGAAACTTGAATCCACAGGTTAAAATACATCCAAACATCCTTGTCTGTCAAGGCCTGTGTCACTGCAGCCTGCTCTCTCACTCACTGGCTCCATGAGCCTGGTTAATGGTCCAGCGAAAAGATGGCATGAGGTGAACCATCTCCAGACTCCTGTTGACTCCAAGCCTTGCCTGGTAATGATGCCTGGCATACTTCATCTAGTGGTCAAATTCAACTTTGAAAAAAATTTTTTTATACAAACTGTAACAGCTTAGTCACAAGCCATCACCGTGTAGCATGCCCAAGGAAATGTCCATTGGGGTTTTGGTGGGGGGGGGTCACAGTCAATACATAAGCCTGCTACTTGTCAGACACATTGATTGATTTACTGTATCTGTGTAGCCCGACCTGCCTGCCTGTCAGGATTAAGGAATTTGTCTTATCAAACCTGCTCCCCTGAAAGACCTATTTTCAACCGAGTCACTTGAAGCTGCAACATATAGAAAACTAGGGCGTATCAGCAAGAGCAAGGAGTTTGGAAGTATAGTTTATCTGTGCATGGCAAATTCTTCCAGATAATGAGAATGGCACAGTGTACACTCACAAAACATCAAGCGCATGAGTGAAAGCTGCGGCTGAGGACTGAGTCTCAATCTGGCCTCAAATCTGGTGCAAAAACAGAGAAATACACGACAGTGTAAAGTCTGCTCCGACCAGAGACGTCACTTGTATCAGCTTCACAAACCTGTACGTACATTATAAATCAGCTGCAGCTAATATAAAATGCATACAACCTCGGGACTCCAGGGAATAAATCCAGCACCAGAAGATCCCCCTTTTGAGTACAACTTTGCCATAACCTCCACCACAGCCAAAGAAAGGAACTTTTGTATTCAAATGTATCTGAGAGAAAATACAGACATATAAAGATTTACAATGGTTTGACCGTGTGAAGATGCAAATGTTTGCACCAAATACTTTAGAGTATTTGGGAACACACTAGAGAGAGAGAGAGAGGGACAACAGGGGACAAGCTAAGAAACAAAGTCAACATGTCCTTTAGAAAGGAATAAACAAACTACGATAAAAACAACAAAACAACAGACTTTTACTAAACTGATTTCCTGTAACACAGCAAAAAATGATATGTCGGCAAAAATGATTGAGGTCAACTTTCAGAAGCTCTGTCCATTCTTCTCAATAGGTGTTCCCCGTACAGTAAACCAAATGTAATATCCCATATACAGTGGTGCTTAAACGCAAACCACACAGTAGACAGGTGACCACTAATTTATCCAGTCCTACAAGACCATCAGTTTGATTCCTGGGTCTGTACACGGCAACTACTGGCAACTTCAGCACACCTAAATGTAATGGAAAACAAATCTAGCCATTCAAAGGAACTGCACAATTAAACAATACAAGCTCCACAAACACTGAAGGATTGTTGGCACAGGCCCAGTGGTTCACAAAGGATCAGGGGTCCCATGGGCAGGAGCCTGTGTGTAAAGTAAAGTAACATTTCAGGCTGGTAGTCAGAAAGAGAAAGAAAACAACCACAAGCAGAACCAAAAGACTCACAGAGATGTAAAATGGCCACATCAATGACACAAGACCACAACTGTGAGACACATAACGACCACAGAGAGTCATAAATAACCCTAAAGGCAGTTATGCAAAGATGACAAGACAGAAAAAGATCACTGAAAGACGTTAAATAAACAAAAACTACAAAGACATGTAAAATGACCACAAACAGACGTTACAAAACCCACCGAAAGCCACTAAACAACCACAGAGACGCAGTGAACGGCCACAAAAAGGCGCAAACCTCTGTGAAATTGCCATTGTTATTGTTTGTTGTCATAAATGGGATAAAGGCTGAAAATAAAATAAATAGCGTTGTGACATTAACCTGATTATCTAACACCATTTCACTGCAATGCGTTGGTCAGAAAACAGATTCAATGGCTGATGATTGTCGTTTAAATGTACCTGTGAACACCTGGCTAGATTTAAATCCGTCTCTGTTTTCGGTGTTGACGTGTTGATAGACCACAACAACAGACTAGTAAATATTACACTGCGAATGCAACTCATTTTTACGCATTTTGGATTCAGAGCCTAAACTATGGGGACTACAAAAGATGCGTAATACTCACACAAGCAACACACGGGCACGTGGGCCGCACACGGAGCCCATTCAGTAAGTTCCAACTCTGCTTCTTCATCTTTTCTGGCGTAAAATCCAAGGATGTGGCGTCAGAATCGGGTCAAATGTCAACATACGAAGAAATTATCCGCGCAAAATATCAGTTCTCGTGCACAATTTCCACAACCAAGCGAAGCACTGGGATTTGCAAGCGAGAAAACCAAAGGGGAGAAACAAGAATAGCAGAACTATGCAGCAGGTGCCCAAAATACACCTATTATTACCATGATTAGCGGTTTGGCAAACCAACGTAGAGGGCGCAAAGTAAACACCACACACAAGTTAACTGGCACTTGAAAGCGCAGACGGGCGTGCACACTCCGGAAGCTAATCATCCACAAGTTATCCTTACTTTTGACCCCTTAAGGATCGGAGAAGCTAAAATTTTTGGAATTGTTGTTGGAAAATATCCAGAGTTACAAAAACAAATAAATAAATAAAAAGTGACACATTTTCAGGAAAAACAACGAAGCAACCATATCATCCTACACGAACAATTAATTATTGATATTTTGTTTAGAGGACTGGTATTAACTTAATTGTGGTTAAATTCCAAACGTACAAAAAAAAAAAAAACAAAGTTCATCACCAGACAACAGTTTTTGTTGTTTGTAATTTAAGTTTAAATTCGCTTACTGTACATTTCTTGTTTTATTTGTTTGTTTGCATTTGTTATTCAGGCAATATGTGTTGTCTTCACCAACCTAACAGAATTCAAAAGCCCTCTATGGGGCATCTAGAGCATTTCAATACATGTGTACCAAGAGCAGCCCATACACACTCACCCTCCATCCCAGGACAATGTTTTTTTAACTTTGAATGTATCACCACAATCCTACTGACCCTCTACTGACCAGTCCTTTATTCCTTTGCTCTTAATTTTTAAATCAGATGACCCTTTGTGTTGACTTCAGTAAAAATGTTTGTTTTTCTGTGTAGGACAGAGCATTCTCTTGCTACAGCAGATGCTAGATTTATAGGCTCTACACAGACGCTTCACTTTATCGTGTATGCAGAGAATCTTTTCTATGCATAATTGATTAAATTATCCTGCCAGCTCAGTGACTGTGAACACCTGTTCCTAAACCAATAAAGTTACCTTTAAGACACCTTCAGGATGCACCATTTCTTTAGTAACTGTTTTTCATTGAGAATGTGGACAGTGGTGGAAGAAGTACTCAGATCCTTAACTTAAGTAAAAGTAGGAATACAGCAGTGTAAAAATACTCTGTTACTATACAAGTAATTGAAAATGCTACTTAGGTAAAAGTACAAAAGTATTAGTATCAAAACATACTTAAAGTACTAAAAGTAAAAGTACTCATTATGCAGAACGGCATATTTCACATTCCTGTATATCATAGTATTGTATTATAATTACTGATGCATTCTTGTATACATCACATTTAATGTTGCAGCTGGTAAAGAGGGAGTTTTAACTGGCTTATACGCATTTAATTTGAATTGCTGTAAAAAGTACAATATTTGCCTATAAAATGTAGTGAAGTCAAAGTATGAGGTAACAGAAAATGAAAATACTCAAGCACAGATATCTCAAAATTGTACTTAAGTACAGTAATTGAGTAAATGTACTTAGTTACTTTCCACCACTGGATGTGGATTTCATTGTGTTTTTCAAGACCACAGCTCTTATTATCCTTCAGACTCTTGTATGGATCAAAGACAAACACACTCAAGTCCTTTTAGACCTGCAGCAGATGTTGGCAAGCACAAGGTCTTTTTCTAAAGCCACAGGTGGGTATAGGCACTTGTGTAATGCATGGTCAGGGTGTAGGCTGAATAGCCTTCTGTTCTGTTTTAGCTCACCACATGTGCACAGAAAAATAGTAACTGGCAACAGTGTCTAAGTCATAGCTGATGTCTTTATTATATAGAAACAACAAAGGGAATCTTCAACAGTTTTCCTCAGTAAGGACCTATGGTAAAATGTGACAGAAGCTTCACTGACGTATAGTAAAAATGGGTTAAGCAAAGTGGGAGTTGCAGCAGACAGTCCTGTAAGTGAGAACAGTGTAAAAACTCACACAGCACTGCACAGACCTTTAGTGTAGACCACTAAATGTAAGGCTATTATTATTTGCTCTGTAAAGACAGGTGACTGGATAAGAGGATCATTTTGCTTGAATGGGCATGAACTATTTTTGGTCAAAGACCCCTGTGCATTGTGCAGTGACAGTGCTCTTACAGGCTATTTGCATGTCACACAGTTTGAGCTCAGCCTAATAAAATCTTGGTTGCAATTTGTGTCAGAATGTACAAATTGAAATAAATACAACAATGTGGTAGGCTATTTACATAGCTGTGGCAGTTGTTGACTGATGTGTTCTGTGTAATTTCATGCCATATTCTGATCGACTGGATTGTAGCAGTGGGTCATAGAGACATTCATATTGTAAAACTTTGATCTTAAATTTCTAACATTGTCATTCTCTTTGAATCTTTGGTTGCTCAAACTTCAAATTGACCAACAGAACATCTCACAGTATGATCCAGGACCACAGCTGTGGAGCAGCAACCAAAGATTTCACCCTGTTTCTCTTAGGATTGTAAATTTTCTTCTGGGACAGTCCAAAATTGCACCAGCGTAAGGACATTAAGGTTGTCAACCTTAAACCCTGCTAAAAACTATACTTATGCCGTTGTGACTGTGGGTAGAGCCTGAAACATTAGACAGCAGGAGGCCAACCTGAGCTGCATATTTTAGGAGAGAGAAAGGTGTAAACAAAAAAACCAAATATCAAACATTTTCAACGTTGCAGCCTACAAGTGAGAGTAATGCACACTTATCTGAACTCCTCAGCCTATCTCAGGGCTTTACAAGTGTGTAATTGTTATGTGACACTTTGGAAGACAGCACAACAATGCAATCTCAAATGAGATTATCTAAATGGAAAAAAAGAGGCATTGTTAGAGCAGAAAGATGTCTCTTCCAGAAAATAATACTGTCTCTCTGTCTGCATTCATGTCACAATTCAAACATCAGTTAACACTGCCATGCCTTCACAAGCTGCCCCGAACGCTGTAACAAGTCTTCAGGGGCAGCAGAGAAGGATGTCACTGACAATTTTATAGAATGTGAAGCCTGACTGCTAATGAGATTTTTTTTTCCTCCCAGTGGCAAATAACAAGTCATTTGCTGTACAGAAATCACTTGTTTAAAAAAAACAACATGACAGTGTTTCTGATTAAGACTTACTTTATGTTCTTGTTGTGTGCAACTAAATAGACTAGCCTGACCACAGTTCACCATTTACTTATCAATACTGTATATTGTTGTTGACTAAAGTATTGTAGGAATTTGCTAATTTGTGATATTGATTTGTTTTACATCGTGCAGCCTTTAAACTACCCCCATGAAACAGTTCCTCCTTTCAATTTAAACAGTTTTGGTTAATGGGCATTGTTCTGATGGTGCTCACAGTCTCATCTCACAGCAGTGTGTGGACATCTCCACTGACCACTTAATTAGGTACTAATTAACTGAGGCAAAGTTAGAAACCATTTCATGATTACTTTTCTTTCCACATTCATAGCCATTATATCTAACAAAGATACATTCAGAAATCCATTTGGAAGATGACACAATTTCGTCAGTATCTAAGGTAATGGAAATGGCTGTGCCTGGAAATCTATTTGATATTAAATAGTTAGCACCATTTATTGAACCACCATCCAATTTACAATGAAGAGTGTAAATGTTTAGCTATACAAACACATCAGCTCCAGCCCTGCATCCACATGCAAAACAATGATGCTTGTGAATATGAAAAGTGCTTCTTATGCAATGCAACAAAGTGTGGCAGATGAGATATGCATAAATTCATGAGCAGGTGTAATGTGTTCTATAAAAACTTGAAATTGCTTTCCAGCATAAAGTGATGATGCCTGCAAAGTATTTTTGTTAATTTTTAGATACATGCAAACACAGTCAGTTTAAGAACTCCATTAGAAAAACCTTATATCCAGTTTAACACCTGTAATCAGTGTGCAGTTTGCTGGGGGGGGGGCTGGGAGGGCCAAGCATTGCTAAGAGGGATTTACTTCTTGCATGTTTTGTTTTGTCATCTATGACCACAGCCCCTATACAGTATGTCCATAGGTCCACATGAGGAAAGGACAAGGCCTGAGAGTGAAAATAAAAAAAAAATGGAATAAATATTCCTGCAAATGCAGCAGTTTAGTTTAAGTTCTGAAAGTGTTTTATTAAAGTTCATAATTATTCTATAGAATAGCCCAACAGGCTTAATAGTCTGCTATAGGCTATAGTACACTATATAGGCCCATTGTGGTACATTTATTTTTATGACTGAAAATGGTTTTAACACCCCCACACACACACACACAGATTGTTTTAAAAAAAAACCTGAATGTAATAATAGATATTTAAAACCAGTGTCAATTCTCTAATATTTATTTATTTTTACAATCCTCATATTGAATGACTGTCTGACTTTATAAACCTAGATATAACTCTGAGAAACTGGGTTACTAATAAAGAAATTTTCCAGTTGTCACTATACCATGATAATAGAGCACTCTGCCTCCCTGGAGCCACAGTTCACTAACTGACATGATTGCAGACAATACTGTTTATATTATAATTTAACTTACTTTGTATAATTATGCTCGAGGCTCTATGAGGGTGCAAACTACTTAACACATAGGTGCTTTAAGCTAAATGCTAATGCCAACATGCTGACATGCTCACAGTGACAAAGTTAAAATGCTGAGCAGGTATAATGTTTACCATGTTCATCATTACATTTAGCATGCTAGCCGTTGCTAGTTAGCACTAAACACAAAGCACTGATGAGGCCAATAAGAATATAATCAGCACAGCAGGTAAAAAAGTATGGGGGGAAATACTTTTTTCAGCCTCACGGTGAAATACAGTTCTTAAGATGCTTCAAAAGAAATGTTTGTAACCTTGTGGTACCAGTGAGAGTAGATTTTTGTAATGTCCTTGCATTCTATCCAGTAGTTGAAGTCTGGACCAAAGTGATGGATCGACTGAGAGACCAACAACCATTGCCATTGGCCACATTGCTATCATGGCTAGAAATAGGATACATTTTTTTTGCCTTTACATGTACAACAATAATAACAATGTAAAACAATAATAATTCTTACTAATATTCCAAATAATGCCAAGTACAAGTTAGTGGCTTTGAGTATAATTTAGAAAATATCTGTAACTCAGTTTGCATAGCATTACAACTGAAGGAGAAATTGATCAAACTTACTGTACCATTAAGACTATATCATGTCTTAAATAAGCTCTTTGAATAGCAGTAAAAGCTGAGAACATACAGTAAGTTCCTGCACCTATGCTTTCTCTCACTAAGAGCCTCATCATACTAACAACAGCACAATATACTCAAGTCCTGCCCTACTCACTTTGTTTTCTTTATTGCATTACAAATGCATTTTCCATTTGCATGTATAGTGCATATTATTTATGACCCCGGAACTGCTGTACCATCATAACAGCCAACAACTATAAGAGGGCAACAGGATGTAAATGTTGTCACAGATATAGGTTGTTCGTCAGTTTAAAATGAACACAATGAATGAACACGACAACCTCAAATAGACATTCAACTGATAATGTACAGTAAAGACAGTATTCACTGAAAAAAACTAAATGAAGATGTGTTGTTTTTATTTGACAACCATGGCTTTTTAAATTTATTTTAAAAGGGCACAGTTTTTGAAACTACATAAAAATTATGGGGTCCTTTCACTTACCTATTAGTTCTAACATTTGGAATATTAAGGGTTTCATTACACAAAACGAATATGTTAATCTGGTCATTTCAAGCTGTTCTATTATGTTCTTAAATTTTCTAAAAATAAAATTAAATCAGGTCCATCAGATTTTTTCTTCTTCTTGACCTCTTACACAATGTACCTTCCAAGCTTGTAAAATAATCCAGCAGGACAAAACTGAACATCGTGTGGTCACTGCGATAGTGTTCTCTAATGTTAGAAAGGAATAATGTGGAGCCACATGAGCCAGTGACAGCTGAGCCTGAACATTTTTTAAGGTCTGAAGTTTAAAATTTGATATGTTTCAGATAATGAAACCTGTGGCAAGCAAAAGAAAAAGTAAGTCCCAGTGACTGGATATCTGCAATCCTACAGAAGTTGTCATGGCGATGGTAGTAACTTGTTCTAATGTCAGGGTTTGATGACTTGTGCACAGATTGTAGGTGTTGGAGCTGTCTCATTTATAGTCATACTCTAGTAGGCAGAGTACTTGAGATACTAGTGTTTATTGAGACAGCCTAACTATTTTATTGTGCTAATGTCATAATTTACATGTTGCTAGTGGACTATAATGGGTCTAGTGCTCCACATCTTTCCTTTATGTTCAACTGAATAACAAATGGAAATGTAGGTTTCAGTCTTTTTAATCACACAGAACACTGTAATTGTGTTTATTATAGCACAAATACCTGTAATGGCATTCATGCTTTTATTACAATGATTATTCTTAATGTTGTGTGTTGGGGTTCCCTGACAGACTAGTGGTTAGGGTGCAGCGGCCCGGGTTCGAGTCAGGGTTGGGTCAGGAAGGGCATCCGGCGCAAAACACGTGCCAAATGTTAACAACTATGGCAACCCCTAATGGCAAAAAGCCAAAAGTGACATTCATTCTTAGTGTTGTATGATGGGAACTTTATGCTTCATCATTTTTGCTATGAAGTGCCATTGTGACAGAATTCAGGCATGGAGTTTGCTTTTATGCCACACAGTATGACTCCTAAACTCCCTGACAGATACTGAAGATCTGTCAAAAATTCTCAGCAGTGTGACAGTGTAATTGCAAGAGCAGCCAATATTTCAGCAGTGACATGCAGCATTTATCCATAATCAGGGCTCCACATTACACTTTGAGGCTACAGCAGGTAAAATTTTCATTAAAACACATTTGTTGTATCATCCTGCAAACCACACACAGGCCAATACAATGTGACTGCAATGACTAATTGTGTTTACTAAATTAAATTCTGGTGCTAGTCACCCACGGAAATGACAAATCTAAATCTAGGAGCAAGCAAGTGCTCTGGCCACAGAAAACTGGACTCAGCAATGTTGCTTTTGCCAGCTATGAGCTTTTGCCTGTCTTGTCTCTTTAAGTCAATCTCAGACTTGCCAGTATTGCTGTGTGCAGTTTAATGAGTTCTCCAGCCTTGATTTCTGTGTAGTGAACTTTAATAGTAGTGATCGGGTACTGAAATAGTTACCTGTCACTTTGGAGTCGTCGTTGCTGCCAGGTGTAGCTTTAAGCAATAAGAATTCACATATTATATGTTTACTACAATGTTGACAGCGTGTGACATGATTCAGATGATTTTTATGGGAGGACTCGAATCTAAGCTGCACCACACCTCCTTCTGTTCCTCCAAAGGTAAGTCCTACTGCATGAATTTTTAACTGTGCATCATAGGGACATTCAGGAGTACTTGGCATATAAAATTCTATAGAGAGTTTGGGCCCAAAGGCTTTTGATTCCAGCCCCAGTTTTCCTTCATTGGCATTAAGATTGGAACATGCTCGCTGAGAGGAACAGCCCAGCTTCTGCCTTTTAATGAAAGGTGTTCATCATCAGCTTGTCAGCAACAGTGTGTGCCTACGACAGGTTCACGCCACTTAGCCACCCTAAGGGGAGCTCCTGCTGTCAAGCTGAATTTGCAATCCCACCATTTTACCTTGACAGACAAATCAACCCGGACAGGAAAGCAGGGCCACATAATGGGCCCTCCAGTTTTCTTCCCATTAAAAAGTGAATTGAACAATATTTGTCTTTTATTTGCGTCCTAAGCTCCATTTTGTTGTGATGTGCTACCCATTCACTCATTACACCAACAGATGAATCAGAACATTACTTTCACGATCATTCATTGCCCAGGTCATTACATCATGAACCCTCAAAAGGCCCTCAGAGGTCAGCGTGGCAGAGGTGACCAGTCTCTCCCTTGCCTGCTACATGAGTGAATGCTTTTGCTTTGCCCCAGTTCCCTGCATGGCTGAGCCCTGATTGCAGACATAAGGAGGGTTACCATAATGCTAACTGACATCCTGAGAAGCTGTGATTACTTAGAGGGTTTTGTGTGTGGGCTGGATAGAGGGTGTGGGTGGCAGTGGAGGGACAGGGGCCATGTCTCACAAGGACCTTTAACAGCCTTTTAAAAGCTCTGAGAGGGCCGGCCTGACGCCAGCCACTCACAGGAGAGAAATCGCTGACAGAGCTAAAGGAAGGGAGGGTGGCGGGGAAGAGGCGAGCAGGAGTGTGCAGCAGTTCCTGGAATGCCTCTGAGTTCATCACGTAGTCCTGTGATCCCTGCAATGATCTAGACACACCACAACCTCACCACCCTCACAGTAGTCACTGTGTAATTACAAGCATTTGCACTAAATAATTCACCAGAAGCAACCACTGAAATAACATCCAACACTCACGGAATGCACTTCTGCAAGCTTTTCCACTGCAGCCTATTACACCACTTTAGTCTCTTTGGGGTCAGCCTGGCCACTGAGATAGAAACAACCTGCATTACAATCCTATGACCTGGTACCACTCACAGTTAGCTCACACAGTGCTGTATTTGACCTATAAAAGCTTGACTAAATTGGTTAATACCATGCTCAGACCCACTGAATCCTCTGTTTCTCTGGACAATCATCCTTTGCCAGACGGAAAAATGACATTATCCAAAAAGAACAGTAAAGTCCTGGGAAGCTTTATTACTCTCATTTCTTCAATAACTCCCTGAGACTTCCAGTTGTGCGCCATACTCAGCACCGAAGAATGAGTTTTCTGACAGTGAACATGAGAAATGCAAGAAACTCAATGGGCACGGCTGGAGGGGGGCAGCCTTCCCACAGAAGATCACAGCAGTGGCAATGAATGCATCAAAAATACTGCTGTAGGCAAGCATAAGTCAACAGTGCCTAATGTGAGCCTTCGGTATGCATGATGTTAAATAGATTGTGAAAATGCTCTTTTCATGACTAAGATGGAGCTTTTCATTAATCCTAGAGCTGAACCTGCCTCCGCAAAACAACGAGCATCCCTTGTGGGAAAGACAAAACACCCACAGCAGGCTAGAGCGATCTCAGAAGAGCTCTCATAGAGTTCGTGGGCTCGCTCTCTTTACATCCACCCCCTTAGCTGTGCATTCATTTGTGATTTGCATGTTTGTAGATAGATCTAATACATCATATGTATAGTGTGATGTAGTAAATGTCTATCTTCCTGAACAGGTTTTGCTTTCTGAGTGGATAAGTCCCTTTCAACACTATGTGCATATACTTTTGTGCTCTGTATGCAAAGTGTAGGTGGATGTGGTGGAAACATATTCACAGAACCTAAATCATATTCTGCCTTTAATATGTGCATGCATGATACCCACATGTTGAGGGTTACAGCAATAGCATAAAGATTCAGTAAATGATGCTGAAGCTACTTTTTGTTTGCCACAATATAATAAATATTACAGGAACAATTTGCACACCTCAATTTTGCACAAATCCCCCTCTGTTTCTTCTGCCTTCATTGTCTTCTCTCTACCCTCCTTCCTTTCTTTCTCTATTGTGTCTTCCATAAATTAAAAGTCAATATAAAAAGGATGTGTGTGCCAATCAATTTGTGCACATACATATTTATCTGCAACCACAATTTGAAACCTACATGTAAAATGCGGTGTTGGTGTTGCAGCTGAGAATGATTACCACCTAAACTGAGTTATGCCAGTTCACCTTGGCGCACCTAGTATCTGTAAAGGGTGCACTGCAAAATCAAAATAAACTAGGTTTCACTGTCAAACCTTCATCCTGTCATGCTTTATTAAAATGAAGGCAGAGACAGTTTAATCAGCCATTGCAAAGTTACAGTAAATGAATCACCAAAGGACATCTGGGGATTCAGACTTCGCTTTGGTGCTCATGGACACTAATTCTAAGGCACATCAGCCATATAAAGCTCTCTTCATGTTCTGTTGATTCTTCAGAACCTGCACCACACTAATCTCAAGCAAGCTGAGCAATCTATTTCTCAGCAGAGCCATTTTTTGAGTCAAACACCTTCTTCCCAGTCGGCTGAGTGTGACTGCAAGAACAGAGCTGTCCCCAGGTGATGGCCCAGGGATCTATTTGTAATGGTGATGTCTGAGTCAATAATTGCACCCCTTTGTCAACACCTGAGCTGATAAGAGATGGTTGCATAGAAATCACGTATAAGGAGTCAGTATAGAAACAAACCTAAAACCAGAATCTGCTGTCATTAAAACAGCAGATTCTCTCATGCTGTCCCAGCTGGGAGTAGAATCACAGTGCAGCAGGATGGCTAAAACTGGTGCATCTGCAAGAGTTCATTATAAATTGCTGTAACCATCTGACCTGAAATCCACTCAACAAGTATGTCACCCCAAGTGTGTAGAATAAAATGTTTGAAACAGAATTCAAAAAGCAGAATATAGGCTGTAATTGCAAACTTGTGCCCTTTATATAGGAGATATTCTATGGCTCCATACAAGGTATCCTGACATATGTGTGTGCACTGCACACTGGGGTATTATTTTCACTAGAACAGATCCTATTGTGTACATGACTACCATAACTAAAGCAAAGGCAAAATGTTAGAGCAAAAAATGCATTTAAATCATATGGATTTGTAATAACTGGCTCATGTGGCAGTACAGTTTCTGTATTTTTGTCCTCCCCAGCGACATGAGAGGGTCAGAATATTAGGAGCACCTCTTAATATAATGTAGTCCAGTACAACACCACCTTTAGCTATGAACACAGTAATAAACATATCATTAATTTTATACATTTATGACAATTTCGCCAAAAACGGAAACATTTTGAGCTTCATAAACACAGATGTTAAGGCAGATGCGTTGCACTGAATTGCACACAATTGTACAGGTATACCTAATGAAGTGGCTGGTGAGTGTATATCCAGCAATTATGAAGCACTATTATGTCATTTGGAGTCATGTTTTTGACCACTATGGTGCCAAAAAGTCCAATATTCACTCTCTTTTAGCTGTGTTTATTTTCGTTCTCTATCAACTCCTGAGGGAAATATCTGGCTCTTTAGCTGCTATGCTGTACCATGTCTCAACCTGTTTCTCTGTCTGTCTGGTGTTTGTTGCTGCTTCAAATTTTCAAACATGAACAGAGAAAAAAAAATGCTACTAAACTACCTCCAGTGGTACTTTTCTGAGAGGAGGTTTCAAGCAAAAATGAGCACAAATGGGATATATAGAATGCAGCGCTACGTGATCACAGTAGACTTTTGCCTCTGTCCAGTTACGCCCACATTCAGTATCCAAGTAGGAGTGGTGCTGTGTTGTTAAACTTTACCCAGGCCATGCTTGAGCTCAACTAAAAAGTATTGAGGTACCTGGTGACTGTACTGAATACATCTATTTATTTAACTTTAGTACAGATATTATATCACTAACAGCACCAGCTTTGTGCTGTGTTGCAAAGGTGTTGGAGAGGAGAGGTAAAGCATGTATACATATGGTCCTGAATAGCTGGTGAGTGACAACAGTTTCTTTTTCTATTATTTCATTATAAAGGTGCAATACACTGCAATCAGCAAACATTACACAACCATCCATAAAAAGCAGGAGAAGAAATCGCAGGTGATAGTTTAGAAAATAGGAGGCAACAGTTACTGGTAATATCAGTGCTGTCACAGCTCTCATTCTCAGCCCAGGCTCTCATCTCTGGCATCGTTGGAACTGTCACTCTTCGGGTGGAAAAGAAGGGTGAAAAAAGCTCAACACAAGCGTCTGCAGCTCTTCTTTATTACAGCCATAATTTAATATCAAGACAAGAATGAAGAAAATCAGGTGCTGACCAGTGATATATATTGTCTGGCCATTAATGCAGTTTATTAATGCGCATCTGGGGAATGGTGGACGGTGTTGGTTTGGAGCTTGGCATGGGGGGGAGCTGAGGACTAAGGGAGCAAGGGAGGGATGCATCAACAGTGATCTGATCTCTTGGTTTGATGCATTTATTTTTATGATCTAATGTTAAAGGTTCCACTACTCACACATTTATTTTCTCACATGTCGGTTTAGTGAATTTGTAACTCAGGCTTCATGTTGTCTTTTGAAATGCAGAACCGTCATCACACTTGATTTATTTAGTCATTTCATCAGGACTGTTTGGTTGTGATTTGATTCTAATTTTAAACATGCTATAAGAGCCTTTAAGGAAATGATTTTATCTACTCCAGTGCACCCATTTTCAATGCCCGTGCCTCGTCTCCCTCAGCTCCAGTTAGCGTTTCCCTACCGTCATGGTTTCCCAGAGTACATTTTGAGAACCCCCAGAGAGGTAGAGTGACTATGTCACAGTAATTTCCAGGAAATTAGGACCTGTGGGCACATGTATACAGCCAGACATCCAACCATAGTTTGTGGACATGTGGCTTTATCTATGATTTCAGCAGCACCTTTTACTCAAAATGGAGTATTTCCCCCACTGCATTCTGGTCTGTTCAGGCCACTTATGG
>NW_018127881.1:4689138-4690515 GCF_001952655.1 Monopterus albus
GAATGGTATAGATGGCTAAGGCTGTCTGTTTTGTGAGGTAGGCCACTGTGCTCCTTGTGCAGCTGTTGAACATTAGCGTACTATAGTAAGGGCTGCTCCACAGACATGAACTCTCATGTGGTTTTCATATATTTTGTAAGTCTCAACTATTTAACTATTATTTCCCTCCTTTCAGTATTTTTTGAATTTTAGTGCATTATTTATTATCTTTGAATTAAAATGTCTTAATCGAGTATAATTACATTATTGTACAGCAGTGATAGGTCAATTAGCACCTGGGGGCTAAACTGGCATTTACAACAAACATATTCAGTCCCTTGGTGAAAACTGAACTTTTAACTTTTGTTTAACTTTTACCTTTAGTTTAAACCATAATTTGTAAAAGACTTTTCACAAACTTACTGAAGAAAAACATGAATACAAGTCCAATCAATATGACCTCATAACTATTTTATTAGTCTTATTTAAATCACATCTCAAGACTCATTTGGTCAAAATTTCTTTTTCTATATGATTTATAGCTGTATCTTATCTAGCATATTCCAAGACTTTGTTGGTTGTTGTCTCATTTGCTGGCTGTCTTATTTTATTATTGTCTTGTTTTTATTATGTGCTCTGTTATTTTATTGTTTGCTTTTTGTTGTTTTGTTCATTTGTATTTGTGCGGTGACCTTGAGTGACTTGAAAGGCGCCTTTAAATAAAATGTATTATTATTATTGTAACATCTAATCCTGCCCGGCACAAAGAGACACATGCTATTTGAACAGTTAATGGCACTGAAATAAAGTTTAATAAGCTGAAATAGATAAACAGTAAAACAGATAATTTGGCATCAAGTGTGAGGAAGATTGTCAAAACAGGAGGGAGAAACTCAGGGTTTGTTACAGAATGACCCTGTACCAAAGTAAGTGAACCCAGTAACTAACTCAAAGCTAAAGTGATCTCCATTTATGGAACTGAAAATGCAGAGTTTCTCCAACTCAGGGAACAAACTCAAGGCTTTTCAGTAAACCCACTCAGGAATAACCACCATAGATTGGATAAACCAACAAACAAATAAAAACAATGTTTCAAACTGGAACTGAGTACTTCTTTCCTGTGTTGTGTTGTATGACCCTTTCAACACCCCTCTCTCCTACTAATATGGACTTTCTCACTCTATATACAATGTCACCTCATTTTGTCCTTTTCTTGTGTTATAATTGCTGCATTATGTTAATGCCTAATGAGTAACTGAGTAAATGAGTTTACTGCTAGCTAGTACAAATTCACACAGAAATATGGACGCAATCCTAAAACTGTTTTATAGGTCACTATTATTCATGAATATTCTTATTCTGTTCATGAATTAAAAGAAATGAGCAAACAAAAAAGTG
>NW_018127881.1:4690562-4721291 GCF_001952655.1 Monopterus albus
TTAAAAACAATGCTGAAAAAAAGGCTCATGGTTGAAAGTAATCTCTGACCCACTGTATAGTATGTTGTTTCACAACGGTAACATATCAATAAAACTGCAAGTATATAAAAAACCAATTGGCGAGTGACATCAGTGTTTAAAAACAGCTAAAAACATCCTAAGATGCTCCACTCTAGCTCCACTGGGGGGGAAAAGGCACCATGTCTTCTGTTTGACTAGTTATCCAAATGAATACGAAAAAATATACCACAAACAACAAAATGGCTCCCAGAATGTAAAGTGCATTGGCAATAGCTGCTTTGTGTCAGTTTTATAAGTGCTTTGAATTTTTATTCAGTACAGGTGTGTATTCATTGTATTTTTCAACACTTGTTCATTTTTGACAGGCACACTACCTATATTACAATAGAGGAGTGGAGGATGCAACAAAAAGCAAAACAAGCAGCAGAATTCTGAAGTGTCCTATTTATTTTTCAGAATGCTTCATCCAATTACGACTTGAAATCACAAGATACATGTCAGCTCGTGACTATGGATGTTAGGAAGGGGATGTGAAGGAGGGCCTTCTCTTCCTCTGCTCTGGACACTTAGAACAATTTGCAGAGAACTTAAATCGAACAAATTGGTATCATTAACCACATTTAAGGTCATGGTCAACCCCCTGATGTCTGTTTCATTTTCTAGTAGTCTTTGCAACTCTTGAACCAGTGGGACATTTTTAATGAGATGTGGTGACCCCCTTTTTATGGGACTGTATTGTTATTGTGCGGTTTTGTTGTAGTCAACTGACTGTGATTGCTTATGCTGCCATTTTGTCTAGGTCTCCCTTGTAAAAAAGGTTTGAAATCTCAATGGGGCTTCCTGGTTCAATAAAGAAAAAAACCTAATGGTGATTGACAGTTTGTCAAACAATATGTCCGCAATGTGTATAATCCACTGCAGAGATGTTAAGTGCACTCATTTCACACAGTTAAATTTAAAAATTCATGCTATATGTACAACCAAAAAAAGATTTTGTATTTCCATAAGTGGGGTAAAACTATGGAATAATTTAAGTGCGGACATAAAAAATAGTAATAGAATTGATGAGTTTAAACATAAATATAAAGGTATGTGTCAATCAAGATATATGCAAGAACAGGCTTAATGATTAATTAGATGGAACATTATGGGTGTGGTGTATGAATGTTAACACTTTGTAATAATTCTTTAGTATATTACTTGTGTGGTGTAGAAGAGAATTATTATAAGCACATTGATATTGGATTAGCATTTGTTGGATATGTGTAAAATTATGTGTGTTGACATATCAACTGTCTTTACATGCTTGAAAGAATAAATCAAATCAAATCAAAATCAAATCAAATCAATAATAATGCAAAATGAGGTGTGCCATGTAAGCTAAAGTATTTGAAGATATTATTTCACTCATCACAAACTGCAGGCACAGATTGATTAAACAAATGGACACAGGCATGTAGGGAGTATTAATGGACTTGAGTAAAGGTGAATGTAATTTGATGACAGATTCACAGGGAAGAGGCAAAATGCTCTCGAACCCTAGTGTAAGATAATGTGTATAATCCACTGCAGAGATGTTAAGTGCACTCATTTCACACTCCATTTCACACAGTGCTGCCCTAGGAAGAATCTGTGTGTATGATGACTCAGGAAATGCAAAACATCACTCTTCTGGATTTTTCTGTTGTTGTTTCTCTCCTTTGTTAATAATTTGGAATTATTTCAGCACATTGTTCCAGAATGAATGATATGTTGGGACTTATAATAAGGGCTCTACGTTATATGTGAAATTCATATTCGTCGACAAGTCAGTATTTGGTTGCAAATGACTTCAAAAGATGTATTGCCAACATTAAAATGCTATTTGAAGGTATAATCGTTACCTGTTTTTTTATTCTAAATTTACAACATAAAGCACAAAATTGAAACAGTATAACCTCAAGAGATAATGGTGTCTGTTTATATGTGATATCCTCCTACAAGGACATAACATTTAATTTCCATCTATCAGTTTAAGAGTAGGAAATATTCTCAGTAAGTTTCAGTGGTCCATTATAATATCAAATAAATGGTCCTCATTAACTCCTACTGATGTAATTTATACACATCACTTATCCATTATCTGAAACATCATGGACTGGGATCCATTTAAAAACATTTCTACACAGTATAAACATATGAAATACAAAAATCTGTCCTCAGGGGACAAATCCAATCCTCTTCTAGTAGGATGCTTTCCTAAAAAACTGAAAAATTACCAAATGTAAAAAAGTCATAGATGTTTCTAAATGCACTGAGAGGAAATATTCTATTATGAAATTATTTATTATTATTCTATTATTTGGGTATTTTCCTTTTTTCCCAGATTAACTGGCCTGTTTTTTGTTTTATCCTGCTGTTTTTGTAGTGTAGCCATGTTTCCCCATCTTTGCTATAAGAGTGTTTGGAAAACCTCCTCAGTGAGCAGATGATGTCTGCTGGAAAGAAAACAAACCTGGAACCTACAAACCGTGCACACACTTCCCAATTTCAGCTCAAGCCTTTGTAAAAGAGATCATGTGAAGTCTAGTGGGAATTAGTCATGTTTGTTTATTGCAGGGTTGCTGTTGGATCCATGCAGTAACAACAGAAGAAATCGCACTGCAGATTGGGGAACAACAGAACAGGATCAAGCTTCCCTCCCTCTTGGAATGATTTCAATCACTTTGTTGATTGTGGTTTCCACCAAGTCACTGTGATGTGTTTATTATATGACCCCTTTCGCTGGTGTATCCTCATATATTATTAAGCAGACAATGAGGCAGTACTACAGTACCTCCTCATAGCTACTTACACTAAATATATTAAACAGGACTTAGCAGTAGGCAAGCCAGGGGTCTTCTGCTGAGTCTGCACTTGCTAAACTAACTTGGAGGACAATATAAGTCAGGGGAAGCTTGGAAAAACTTATGAATACACCTTATGAATACACCTTATGAATACACCCGGCACCTCTACCAGGTGGTTCTACCACCTCTCTGCCAGCTACCTCTACACACAAAGTATTCCTTCCAATCTCTCTCAAGCACGCCTTGTAGCTAGAACCAGGTAGGCTCTCAATCACTGCAGTTGTGAAGAACATGCCAACAGGAATAACCCAACATAAGACATAAAATCTATCTTGTGGGAGCTGAGAGACTGGACAGGATTGAATTAAAAGCTTTCTTTTGCTGAGTCAGAGTCTTTACCTAATTACCTACTGATATGAAGAATATTTCCCCCTCTTGGCTGTAAGTTCAGAGATGCAGACAATGGCATATTTGGCTGCAATCATAGCAGCCACCCCAACATGAATTGAAGCTATGAGAGTAAGATAGCACAAAGCTAATCTTTGGCTCTCAAAAGGCCCAAGGGAACAGCTTGAAATGGAAGCAGTATTAATACCATGATTTCTTTGTGTGTCAAGTATATTTGCTTGTTTTATGGACCTTGACTACTACTGTACCTCCAGCCTTGTTTTATATGCCAACAGACAAACAGTGTACATGCAAATTAAGCATAATATACATCCCATCCCTATCAACAAAACAATGGCCTTGAAGTAACAACCATGCATGCCTAAGTAACCTTATTAAAGTTTGCTCTGGGGTACATAGTAACAATCTCACATCAGCAGTTCTACCACCGTCTCCAATCTGACTTCATTTGGCAGGAGCCTGCACATCTGCACAGCACAATGACTGACAATCATGGTTCACACATATTCCCACAACACACGCACTCACAAAACACCACACAAGCAGGGTGCTCCCCTACGTGACTCAACTAGAGGGCTAGAGGGAGACACGAAAAGAGAGAGATAGAGATGAGATAAATCTGGGGGAGCTGGGACCGAAGAAGCGAGTGGTTGCATCCGGTTGTTGCTGTTCAGTCACACTGGCTTGGCTTGTACTGAAGAACAATTTTTTCATGGCTTGGGTTTATCTGTGCTTTTAAAGCTGTGGTTATTATTAGATTTAAAACCCTGTCACTCCACTAATTTGGATACTAATTATTCTTTTATCATGTTTTATCTTTTATCATATTTTGTGAGACTTCAGGTAGCCTCTGCAGCACAGCAAATCACAGAGCTCCGCAAAAAACACTGCCACTTAACACATAAAAACAACAAATGCACCTACAGTTCTGGGCGTTTCACTCCTTGTTATAAGGGATACATCTACTTTTCAAAACTCTAATAAAATATTGATCATGAAATACTTTAAATATAAACAGCATTAACACACAATTTGAAGGAAACGGGTTTTGCATGCATCCCAAGATTTGTGTTAAGCATCCTAGTTGTCAGCATCTTTTCAATACTCCACCTTCAGACTTAAGTACATCTATGTCAGGACATTTTTTAAACGTTTGATTACGGTAGTTGACCCATTTTTGCAGCTCAGGCAGCTTTACTTACCCCTTTCTCCTGCCCACGAAGAACCCTTTTATAAGAAGTGAAACATATCCACAGTAAAATCGTATCTGGTTGGTTGTATCAATATGTGAAAGGAGGATTTTGGCTTTAAAAAAAATCTACATCTAAACAGTGTTCCTGAATTACATCCAAAAGGAGTCCACACGCATTTGGAGGCTGCGTCGATCCACGGAAAAGTGGTGCTGAAAGTCTGAAGTCCCAACTTTAGGCTGTGTGCGAATGGAAAACAAATGACGCGTCTGGTCTGGAGCTGCTCACTAATACAGCTCCCGCGAAGAAAGCGTCGGGTTTTTACGGGATAGTAGAGCGGAGAAGCACATATCCCACACCCGAAGCGAGAGCACTTTCCAGATAATAGTCAGAAGACTATACGCGCCCCGTGCACTGTGATTGATGTTAAATGCATCGCAGCACACCGCCTTTATCAGGGAAGAAATGCACCATCAAGTGAATGGGGGAGAGGGTGTGAATGCCAGATTACAGCATGTAATACCACCAGCTTTGGCACTGTCTGCATAGCCTATAGTCTAAGTGTGACATGCAGCCTTTGCTTCCGTTATCTTAATGTCGATTTGGCCACCTGCTGTCTTGCCTCTCACCACAGACTGTCGCGTTTTATACATCTATGTTCCACTGTGAAGTGATAGACAAGCACAGAAATCACACTGCCTGTCTTCCCTGACAGTAAACCCATGTTTTTAAATTTTAGGACAAGACATGTTATGTCCACTAGATCATTTGGACTGGTAATGTATGATACAGCAATCGTATTTTACCCAGTTAATAATGTCTGATCTAATAATATTCTGTGAAAATTTCAAATGATCTGCAATACATAGAGAGCAATCAATTCATTTTTCGCGGTGACAACATGATACGGCATTATTATGTCAAGTATGACGTTCCACAGACGTTACAGGTGCTGTTACGCAGCCTGTGCAGTATGTTGAGTCTCAAAGCGCTTGGGATGCGGTGCGTAACTATGACGAACGTATCAAGTTCAATCACTGGGTGGGAAAACTCAGTCTAGATGCAAGGTTTGTTGTGTGTGTGTGTGTTTCACTGACTGACAGTAGCCACATTGTGCAACCGAGTATATGAAATCATGTCCAAGGGCATGTCTATACATGTCCAACATTATCCAGCAAAAAAGCGACAAATTAGTTTTAAACCAAGCGTGGAATGTTCTTATTTGAGACTTTTAATGCCACTGATTTGCCCATCTTTTGGCTATTAACCTGCAAAAGTCTGCAAAGTGCGTTGTAGCGACACAAAGAAGTTTCTCATGTATAAGCATAACTGTGGCATCAGTGTATCTGCAGTCCTGGGAGCAGCTCCGTAAATTTTAAATGATGTCCAGTGAAAAACTCGTGGTAATAACTCTGCCATTACTTCCTGTATATGCGCAGCTGCTCCTTGTGCCTTTCTGATCACAAGGCTGAGTGGGGTGTAGAGGCCTTCACGGGTCTGAGTGGGCCACACCTGTGGCGTGCTGGACTCCACCACATCAAGGGTAGGAGGGTGTCTGTGAAGAGATGAGGGAAGGAGGGGGGTGTCCTTGGAGGAGTCTGTGTCATGTCTCTGTGCCTTAGAGGCAGCTGAGGCTCTGAATATTCATCCCCACGTCTGCTGGAGGGAAATTCCAGCTAAACCACTACACTGACTGACAGTCGTGTGAGTGGATCAGATAAGTCATGCAAAGAAAATAAAAATTATAGCACTAACGTGTGCACATTTTTGCCTACATCTCTTTATTACCCCACAAAGCATCAGTGTTCTTCCATCTGTCAGCTCCTTTAACCATGTGTTTTATTTCTGTTTAGCATAATAAGTGAATAATTTAGCTGTGGAGCAAAGATACAAAAGTGATTTCTATCAGACCCATCCCTGCTTTGATTTCTGCTGCAGCACACTGGGAGATGGTCTTCTCGAACCTGTCTGCTTGAAGGATAAAATGTTATGCTGCTGAGCCCCCCATCCCCCTGTGCATGACAAACCCTGGACATTACTTGTTTCAATTAGCTATGGGGCAAAGAGAATTGAGGATATGTTAATTCCAGTCACTAGTGAAAACCCCAGTGAAAAAGAAAAGCCACGGTGGCATAATCGCCTGCCCCCAGACGTCTCTCATTTCATGGATACATTATGGGAATTATTCACAAAATAAATTCTGAGATCAAAATATTATGAGTTTATTAATAGGATTTATTAAAGACCAAAACTCCTGCAGCATTTCTATGATTTTGAGTGATCCTTAGCTTATGACAACCCCGACCTGTTTTTTTTCCCCTGTCCACTCACTCAGGAGCCCTTTTGCCTCTTTTCCCAAGATGTTACTGTAAGAGAATTTAGTCTTAAACAGCTTGCTTCACTAAATAAACAGTGACTAGGTCAGAGCTACTTTAAACATTTTCAACTAAAGAGAAGGGGAAGACATGGAACTCCCTCAGTATCAAATAAATAATAATAATCCCTGGAACCAAATATGACACTTGTGTCTCACATCTTTTCATCAGGGTCTGTGTCATCTAATATTAAACTCTGGGGACGCTGACATTTGATTATATAAAACTGAGCTTATGACTAACACACCCACAAGTTGGAAGGCACAAAGCTGAATCACTTAGTTTGAAGCAATATTTTTACAAAGATGAAAGAGGCCGTCCAGGGCAGACAGATTGGCCATATGCTCCATGATACATTTTTCTGCTTTCTAGTTGTCACAAGTCTAACCTTTGAACTCTAAAAGATTTTTTTATTTAAGAAACTGGGTACAGTGCAAATGATATCCACTGTGCAGAGTGTGCACTAGGAAAAACAAAGTACAGCAACAGAGTGGATTACATTAGTCTTTTCTTATACTTTGAAAGACATTAGTCTTTTCTGGATACTGTAGGACCATGTGACCAAACGAGGTTCAGGGTAGAAAATGTAGAAAAAGATACGCTGTTACACATGGCAGCCTGCAAAAGCCATACATAGCTGTTGATTTTTAGATCAATACTGAACTATTGCTATCGTCTTCCTGTTGTAATAGCGATGATTTCATAGTAGAACAAGCTGCCTAATTTTGTGTTTGTATCAAAGTAGGGCTAATTGTAAATGCCATATGGCATAGAGGTGCAAAAGTTAGTTCTGATCAACAGAAACAACTTTTTCAACACAAAAATCTCCAAAATGTTAGAATTCTAGGTTCTCCAATGTGACAATTAGCTGCTTTTCGTGGTCTTTAAATTATAGTCATTTGAATACTTGATGACATTTCATTAGGTCGGTTGTGCTCAGGGATATCGCAGTATGCATTTTCACTGTTTTCTGATGTATTGTTCAAATGGCGAGTTGAGAAAACAAACTGAAAACAACATTTAGTTCCAGGCCCAAAATGGGCACTAAAATTGCTGCTGATATTGAGCAATAAAAAAAAAATACAGTATTTAGAGTTTGTTATTTATGACAGATATCAGCCCGGCAAGTCTTGTAAATAAGCACAGAAGGATACCAATATGTTGCATTTGGCATTCAGAGTTCTGCTTCAACTATCATGCCAAAAATCACAAAAAGAACAATAAAGTACAGTTTGTGGATGTTAAATGCACCTTTAATCTAAAAATAACCACTTTCTGTGGGTGTCTGCTGGGTAGAGGAGAGGCGTACTCACTCTACTTTTTCTTGTTCAGCCTTATGTGTCTGTTGAATCTCTGGTCATTGTTGCAGGATATTTCACTGTAACATTATGAAATAACATTGAAATATATGGAGGAAAAGCATATTTTTTCAAGGTGTATTTACCTGCATTAACATAAAGTTTGTGCCTTTATAAGCTTGATGGTGTTGTTACCCATGGGGCACAGACAATGTAGGAACACAAAATTGTAGGTGTTTTACTGCTTACGACAGCTTTATTATTCGATTTACATAATCATGACATAATTTGTTTTCATATCTTACAGATGTCATATTCCATAAATACCATGTATCTATGATCTTTTAGGTAATTTAATAAATACATACTGTAACTGTTGAATGTCACATGTGGGTTGGGGTTGGTTGTAAATGGCATGACAGCAGCCCCTGGTGGTAATAACATTTAATTTCTTTAAATGGTTTATCATGTGTGATTGCAACATACCTAAATACTGCAGGCATACAAGCTATATATTGTATGTTGTATCAAAACATAAAATATTGTTTTAAGTGTCAGGCTAATGTACTTCAGTCCATAAATAAAACATAACAGATAAAATTGGTGAGGCATACTTTGGTTGATGAAATACTGATACAATTAGTTAATGATCCTTGTGTTATAAATGTAAATAGATTTCTCCAAATGACAAGAATGATGCTGGGTACCTTACAAAGAAAGGGCAATGTAACTTCAAGCCCAGAAAATCACAACACAGTAAACTGCTTCTCTTACGTGTGAAGCCAAGCACAATCTATTCTGGCCTTGGGCACAACAGCACAATCTCTTGCTTATTTAGTCATTAACACCCATATTTACCTGAAGAAAAAAGACGCTCTAAAGGTTAATGTTGCCAATATTGTTGCAATCTTCGATTAAACAATCCACAGTGGCTGCATAGCCTTTGTTTGTGTGTCATACATCTTCATAGGGACTGCCATATTAAGAGATATAGCACTAGGCCAGTAGCTGAATTTCCCTGCTCATTAACTTTGCCACAGTCGAGTTCTGGTTGTGACTGCTCTATTTCTCTGCTTTTGTCATTTAAAATATGACTGTAAGGACTTATAGTTTATCATCAGTCTCTTAAACTCTATTTTGGTCTAAAGTAAAAAAAAATAAAACAAAACAAAACAAAGAAACCTAAGTCCAACACTGAACTAAGATGTAATTCCTTAATGACTACTAGTGACTTACTGAATCTGCATCATAACTTAACAAATGCCTTAAGACTTTAGTCATGTGTAAATCTGGTGCTAGAAAACACCCATAATTCCACCCAGACAAAAGTAAAGACTAGCATAGCTTTGTAAACAGGAAGTGCACCATTAACAGTGTTTTTATCAAGCATCACGTCAGGTGTGCTAATCATATTCCTTCTTTTACTGGTCACTCTAAACTGGCCCTGTATTAGAGAGCTAGTGTTAGCTCTGCCAGTTAAATCTGTTAGCTAAGCACCAGTTACCCTGACAGTTACCAGGTGTAATTCTCCACTTGGTAAACTCTAATGTTGCAGCTCCCCTAAGTTTGAATTTACAAAGTTGGTGAAACTGGCTTGTGCTCACGGTGTGATCCAGCTTGGAGTGGAAACAAATAAAAATAAAAAATAAACAAAACTGGGTAAGCACAGTAATGTTAAATGGTCATTCATGATCATTAGACCTGCAGTATCATGTTGTGCCATTATAAATCTACTGAACACCATATATCTGACCTAACATACATCTAAAATGTGTTTGTATCCTTCACCCAAGGAAAGAGAACATTCTTGGTGGCTTGACTGGGTCTTATATCTATATTGTTTCTAATTGAGTTCAACTACTTTGGCTGGCCCCACTGGCTTGATAGGCCACTTCATCCTAATACCATGACCTGATCAGCCACCATCTGCTTAGTTAGCCCCACCAATCACCAGCCCCTTTGGAACCAGAAAAAAAATCCACGCATGAATCTTGATCTGTCATATAAAAAGAAAAGTAATGTCAATATAAAGCTGAGTGCTACGTTTGCTCAAAATGCGGCTCCTCGTCTGCTGACAAGTACTCATAAGTGTGACCACATACCCCCTGTTCTGCCTGGCTCCCAATCCCTTTTAAAATTTTAAGTTACTGTTATTTGTTTTTAGGGTTCTTAATGGATTGGCCCCTGCTTACCTCAGTGATCTCCTGCAGTAGCACAAGCCAATGAGATCTCTTAGGTCCTCAAATCAGTTTCTTTTAGACAGAGCATGAGCTGAACAAATGGCTAGGGTGATGGCACTTTTTCCATAATGGCCCCAAAACTGTGTAACAGTTTACCTATTAATATCAGATTTGCAACGGATCTGCTAGTCTTTAAGTCTCTGTTTAAAACACACTTATTTTTCATAGTCTTTGGATCATCTTTTTGCTTTTTATTTATTTATTTTTTTTGTGGCTTATGAAGAGTACTTTGGTCAACAAGTTATTGTTTTTAAAGTGATATATAAATAAATTTTGATGCGATTTGAATTTTGATTCAAGCCCTCTCTACCTGCGCCCACACACCAGCACTGCTCTCTGAAACATGTTGTTTGACTAACATAACTCTCTCTGAAAAATGCCAATATTCAAAGTTCACCTATTATCAAATGATGGAGACATCTCCAAAAATCACCAAGCATGTTAGCCAGTAGGTTTCCTATGGCCTTCAATGAAATCAGTGAATGATTTGGAGTTCATGTCAGCTTTATTTGTATGGTCCAAAAATGATTTTCCTCAGAGAGCTGCAGTTTTTAACAGCCTTTATGGTGTAAAACTATATTATTAAACTACTGTCTCATATAGGGAACAACTACAAAAGAATGCAGAAAACAAGTAAAATCTCAGGAAAGCAACAAAGTAGGGTTGCAATAAGCATTGTATATACAAAGAAGACAGAGGTAGAAGGTATTTAAATATAATAGGGAGCTCCTTATTATCAAATATTTACTATATGGTAAATTTTCTTTTAATAATTCACAAGAATTTTACAACTGAGTAGTACTCCTTTTCATAACCTGGCTCGTGTCTACTGAAAGAATTGAGCGCCCTCTTTTGGACATGGCAGGTACTGTATCCCTGTGTGGGAACCATTCCCCACACTTGCAGGGCAGTAGGTTGCCGTAGCAACTCCAGATAGTAAAAGTGCAACCTCTTGCGAAAAACCTAGAAATAAATATAATAAGGTTTAATTTGGATTGAGATTATACTTAGATTGTACTAAACTTTTATCTTGATTACAAAATCTTGGAGTTAGTCCTATCAACAATCATTTACCCATAACCATTTGCAAAAATGTAATGACATTTATTATAGCTGAAACATTTCTCAGTTAATTAATCAGTTAATTGATTAGTTGATTTACAAAAAAAAATTAATCCACAGCTGATAAAGGGTTTACTGTTCAAGTAATGTTTTAAGGAATATCATGCTCTGATGTGAGCTTCTCCAGTGTGACGATTTGCTGTTTTCTTTGAGTTATAATTGCTAATTGAATCTCATTGGGTTTTGCACTATTGTTCTGATAAAGCAGGGCATTTGAAGATGCCACTTTAAACTCTGGAAAATAATAATGGACATTTTTATCATTATCTGACATTAGACCAATCAGGTAATCCGTTTAGGGCTGCAACTAAGAAATATTTTCATTATTGTTTAATCTCACCAGTATTGTCTCAATTAATCGATCACTTATTTAATCTATAAATGAAAATGCCCATCCTAGTATCTCAGAGACCAAGGTGATATCTGGTTTTGTCCAAATGATAGTCCAAAACCCAAAGATATACAGATACATTTGATATAAATCAGAATATCAGCAGAAATAAGGACCTGAAACTGACTAATTCTTTGTAGTTTCACAGAAAAAAGCAAAGAGGATATAAAGATAAGAGTATTAAAAAAGTGATAACATGACACAAAAAATGAAATACTCAGTAGAATAGATTAATATTCAAAAGCATCATTGTAAGAATTCATTATACTGACATTTTATTTGCTTTTAATGCATTACAATTTTTGCAGATATGGCATTGCATTGGAATTCAAAATTCTTGATCCTGTACATGAGGTAGTTGGTGAATTAGATTGCTCTAATTCAAAATGAGAATGGAATAGTAATAAGATGGAATAAGATGAAGTAAGACAAACATGCTTATGCATTATGCAAATACACTGTAAGTTGTTTACATCATGATCTACTGTAAAATGCTCATGATCCCATATCCCATATCCCAACAGTTCAGAAGCTATTTCTTAAAACCTTACTTCATAGCTAGTGTCATAGCAGGAGTGAACAAGCATACCATTTTAGTTCACACTGTTGGGTCAGATTTGAAGAGTCTGCTGGCGCTGTCCATTACCTGCGGTGCTGAAACTGATGGCTCAACAGTGAATCCTATTTAGCAATTTTGACAGCATACTACACGCAGAAATTTTCAAATTAAGTTGGCATAAATTTAGGAATATATCACCCCCAAACAAGTGGCCTTGGCAGGCTAGTTAGATCCAAAAGTGCCAGTTCCCAGAGCCTGGTGTTGCGTTTTGCCTCTAGCCGTTGCCGCAATTCTTCAACGCCTGGTAGGTCATTTTCTTACGCTCCCCGAGCTATTAAAGGATAAATTACGTCGTGGGCGTAGCGGCTCCTTGTAATGGCGACCGTGCCGTAGATGTGGCTAGGTTTGTGAAAATGAAGCGAAGAAGAAGTTATTTCTTTTAAGTACAACGTCGAGGTTCCCCAGAGGAGGACTTTACGTCTGTAACCATCATCTTTATAAGTGGTAAGCTTAGCTGTACTTTTGAAGTTTTGTGCCCCCGAAATGATGAAGCTCAAGTCAAACCAAACGCGGACGTACGACGGGGATGGCTACAAGAAGCGGGCCGCCTGTCTGTGTTTCAGGAGCGAGACCGAGGAGGAGGTGAGTCCGGTGATGTTGCTGTCTGGCGGGCAAAGCTAACATTAGCAGTCGTAGCTGTTTTCAGTGTCTGTAAATCGATATATTTATCAACACAGCTGTAGTTTTGTGCCAGCTGGAGACGATGACACACTCATTTTGTAGCCTTTCGATATGTCTTCTGAGGTTGTGCATTATACCATATTTTTCAGCTCGTACTTACCGAGTATTATGTAAGCCTCTTAGCCATGTAGATAGCGGCTTCGTGTTCTTATACATAGTCTTACTCGGAGTCGACCTGTTAGCTGCATGCTAGCGTTAGCGTGCTAACTAGCAGTGTTGCTGTGGGCACCCGGCTCTCGGCCAGCGACCACAGCCCATAACATAGGCTGTGATGAGTGGTAACTTTATCATCATGTGCGCTCGGTAGGATAGAAAAAAAAGTTTTGCTTTTAAAGTGGCAGGATAAAATATTTGTCTGCTCGTGTTACAGATATTCCGTCGAGCTAAGTAACTGTTAACTAGTGTTAACTGTGTTCGCACTAATGCAACTGGTATTGCCAGTTAAACATGGGACTGATATGTAGCTATTAGCTGTGCTAGCTTTAGCCAGAAGACTACTCTGGTAGTGGTACCAGGTTGACTTACAGCACTGTGTACTTTGCGTTGTTTACTTTATGACGGTAATAAAATCTGGAGCTGGCACTCGAATTAATGGCAATCTGTCTACCTGTTTACAGATTGCCATTAATTCACAGTTTATCGTGTAGCGTTACTGTTAACGTGTGCCCTAAAGCAAACTAGTCTGCAAAGGGTTATTAGAGATCAGAAGCGATTTGAGAAGCTGATGTTCAGTCACGCACAAAGATGCCCTTGTAGTCCAAACATTTACCAGGGGTGTTGAGGAATTGAGGCTAAACAAATTCCTAATTCTGGTAAAAGTTGAGGCCACATTGTGAATAACATGGGCTGTTATTACAGGAAACACATCAGTATGACCCGTAGTTAACCAGAAAGTTTTATCAGACATTGACCTACCAGATCTGCACACATCTTATCCTCAACAGACTGACACCATGAACTCATCATACTTGTATCAGGTGAAAAATGCAAAAGAGGTGCCTCATACCCTAGTTGTAATAAAATGTATGATAAGATTTCAACCGTACAGTGCGTTAACTGCACTCACAATATCTAGCTTCAGTGTTGATAGTTTTCAGTGTCATGGTTGACAGGTAACTACTGTGTCACATGTTGGGATCTGGCACTTCTTGAATCTATTACTAACACAGATCGCTGCGTATCTTACTCAAGTTCTTGTTAAATGGGAACTCACACCAATGAACAGTATTACCAGATGACGCTAAACCTGACTGTAATTCCTAATCTGTCTTGTATGGGATGCATTACAGGTGCTGCTGGTGAGTAGCAGTCGACATCCTGACAAGTGGATAGTACCTGGAGGGGGAATGGAGCCTGAGGAAGAGCCCAATGTTGCTGCAGCTCGGGAAGTGTGTGAAGAGGTTGGGTCTTTAACAGTCTTTTAAAATCATTATTATATCTAATTTAAGCCTTTATTGTGGGCCCTTGGCAGATAAGCATTACTTTGTAGACTGTGTTACTGGCAGACCTTACTTGATCATTGTACCCAAAACATGGCTGTGAAACATGTCTTTCTAGACTTAGTTCATAGCCAGGAATATTGTTCTAAGAATGGATTTCCACTTGCAGTGTAGCAAATTAGCTTGAGTATAGGCTCACAAGATGTATTGTATTTCAGTTAAATCATGTCTGTATTTAACACTATGCCTAATACCTTGCTCTCAAAAGCTCATTTTGTCGGTGTAGTCATTCTGTGTGCATGGACAGAAAGAGAGAGCCTAGCAACATGTAAGCTGTATCACAGCATCATGTTACAAAGCAGTGTTAAGAGTTCAAAATGAGACTTGAACACTGGCAACCCAGTGATTGCACTGCAGTACTATTCAATCTCACAAATGCAGCAGATGAGGGAAAACGGTTCACTTTCATTGGTTTATATCTTTCAAACATCAGTTTTTATAACAGCAGCATTTCGAAGGACAAATATGACTTTTTTTGTTTGTGTGTTGGGGAGTACAACTAGCAGAATTGTGAAACTCATTGAAAATCAATACCCTGCTTATACAGGGTGGGGCTACTTTTCCGTGGCTCACCCTGTACCATTTAAATCCGTCCTTTAAATCACGTCCCTTCACTGTACATGCTGTTCATTGCTCGGGCATCTTGATCAATGACAGGGCATTGACGACTCTGAATCTCACCCAGTGGTCAACCCGTGGTGGGTCACTGACCATATAAAGCCCATTCTGTGTGTGTGATCCATCCATCACACTGATGGATGCTGATATCATCTGTTTTCCTGTTTGGTAGTGTTGGCAGTTGTAAGATGCTGTGGCTTGCCAGCACATTTCAACAGGGTCATAAGCAATGTCACATCACTACTGAGGATTGTTAAAAGTACTAAAAGGCTGAAGTCATCAACTTTGCAGTGACTTTGAGTGATACTTAATGTATCGCCACGTACTGTGGCTTTCTAAGCCTCTTATTGGACGGTGATGTAACGTAACAGGACATATTCTAATCCTGCCAAGCTTATTCTGATGACCATACAAGCATTGAGTGTTAGGCTTACTGGTTTGGTTGGGGTTTTGCCAGATGAGAGTGAAGACACAGTACTGAGCAGCAGGCCAAAGACTATAAAGGTTACAGTGTAGTCATACACCCTGACCTTGCACCATGAAGACATAACACAACATTGCATAACTTGTAGTGTAGCCTCAATGCTGTATAGCCTCTTCCACGATGATGATGATGATGCCCAGTAGTTTTCATTGATACCAGTGCCTGAGCCGGGAGACATTTTCCATTTCATAAAAACATGCAGGTTGACTTTTGGCCTATTACTTAATCTCTGGCACACCTTTGAGCTTTCTAGCGGTGGGCCTGTTCTTTTCCATATGATCTGAGTGCAAGGGTGGTACAGTGCATGGAGTCAACATTTATTTATAGACTGAAACTGGAACCAGAAGAAGCTGCTAAGATGTCAGCAAGTGGCCTGGCTCTGTATTTAAACTCTACCACCTTTTCACTCTGGGAGTTGAGATCTGCCTTAGAGCTGATTTTTGTTATTTGAATATGTTTAAAAGTGTAAGAGCAACTGAAAGCAAAAAGTTTATTCTTTATTCTATCTTTCATGTTACCCAGCATGTGACAGGGAAGTGGTCAGTATGTCACAGTTGAACAGAACCATTTACATGTGTTTTGCAGCTGTGTAGCTTAGAACCTCAAGGATTTAATCAATTAATGGGTTGATGGAATATTCTTCCACAAGGATTTAGAAAATAGATTTACTGGCCATTACAAACATTTGCTGGTTTCAACTTCTCAAATGCAAGGATTTAGTCATTTTCTCTATTTTATATAATGGTACATTAAATATCTTTTGTTTTGGATTGTTGGTTGGAAAAACATGGCATCTGGGAAATTGTGATGTGGGGCTATGTCTGTCTATTTTCTTTCATTTTGTAGACCAATCAGTTAATTGATTTTCTGAAATAATAACTGTCAGATTCAATGAAAATGAAACTCAGCATTAATATAATAATAATAAATGATACTGTATTTACACCTGTAGTTTGATTTACAGTTAATCGTAAAAATTCAAAACCTGCTTGTGTTGCAGGACATGAATTCAGCTTTTTGGTCAAGCCAAGTCTGAGTTTTTGGTATAATTTTTATGATGCATTATTTTCACTATTTGGCAGCTGCCCGTGAATTGGATGGAGCATTTGGAAGGATTAAAACAATCTTGTGATGTAGTGTAATCCACTTCAACACAAAATGCACCCCCACAGAATAGTTAAACCAACAACTCTCTGAGACAGTCTCATCAGACCAGTTAAATTATGTTGCAGTCTGTTGTTTTTATGGTGCAACTACAGCATGAATTTGCTCACCATTTTATTATTTTTCCTTCATTTACAGGCTGGTGTGAAGGGGACTTTAGGTCGCTTAATTGGCGTATTTGAGGTGAGCTGGCATTCGTTTAACTTTTTCTTGGCTTCAAATGTCACTGTACTGTGCACAGTATGTTTGGGAATGAGAAGTGAAAGTAGGATCATTTCCCCCCCTGCAGAACCAAGAGAGAAAACACAGAACCTACGTCTATGTTCTCATTGTAACAGAGGTGCTAGAGGACTGGGAGGACTCGGTCAACATTGGTAAAGCCCATTTGTTTACTTGTCAAAAATGGGGATCATACGTACAAAGTTCCTCGGCACTCGCCTGCTGTCTATAGCTTTATTTGTCTTTCCCAGGCTGGGATATTGCAGCTCAAGGACTTTACTGCATGTTTGTGGGATTATAATAGCGGCTTTGTTCCCTTGTAGTTTTCACTGTAATGCTCTGTGTACAATCCAGTTAATTAGTCAAAACCCGTTTCTTTCAAACCTTTTCTTTTTTGTATTGTCTCTCACGTCTTAACTTGCTCCACAATGGTGTCTTCTTTTGTCAACAGGAAGAAAAAGGGAATGGTTTAAAATAGACGATGCCATACAAGTGTTGCAGTGTCACAAGCCTGTGCAGGCCACCTACTTCGAGGCTCTCCAGGAGAGTTGCCTGACCAGTAACGGAACACCTTTGGTGGCCACAATAGGCGGGGAACTCTCCCCTACCTACAGCATCAATCAGAGCTCTGTCTCGGGTATCAGATAACTAAAACCATGGCTGACATCCCCAGAAGCTTTCGCCACCACTCGCGCTCTTTACTTGTGTCATTTCTCTTCTCTTTCTCTACTCTTCTTTCTTTTGTCTCAATAACATGGTTTGCCTTGCCAACACCTTTGTGTCAGAGCTGTGGCACAGACTTGATGACAAGTATTGGATGAATACTTTGTAAATGTAAATGTAATTTTTGACCCCTCTTTTTTCTTTTTACTGACAACTGCATGAAACGTCCCCTTGTCCCCGCATTCTCTTTCCTTAATGCGCCCTTTGCGTGGTGTTTATTGAATGCAAGAACTACTTTTTACTGTTGTAATGTAAAAGTGTGTATACTTAGTGCTTAAGCTGAAGGCTTTTAATGTGTCCTCCATTTTCAGTTATTTTTCTGTGAATGAATGTGCTCATTATTGTACCCCCTCCCTTCTTATAAGGAGAGGAAGTCTCGTCGTATTTGAATGAACGAATTGTGGGAAGTGACTTGTCTTGCATGAGCACTGTTGCATTGTGTCTCACTTGCTCGAGTGACTACAACAGACTTGTAGTAAGGTTTATGGATTCTCTTCATTTAGCTCCTTACTGTGTTTGTTGAACTCTCTATAACCAGAAAGATACGGCCCCTCAGTAATCTTTAAATTTCAAGTATCAGCTGTATTTCTCTCTTATTTGGCAAGCAAGCCAAGCACTACAGGTTTCATTCTTAGAGCATATTTATTGCACAGAGGGTGAAAGAATGTCAGCATCCAATGTAAAATGAACCACCTTTCTCCTCGGTGTCTTTACCTCCTTTTAATCCCTTTTGTTTTCTTTTTTTAAAATGCTTTCTTGTGACTGACTACAGAGTCTTCCTCCGCATATTGAGAGGGTAGAAGTAATAGATTTCAAAATCGTGGACTTATCATTTCAAAATGCAGCACATATCACTTAAATTATTAAAACCAATTTCTATATTTTACTCCTCACATTCAGTTTGGTTAAAAGCAGTTGTTTACATTGTGTGTAACATAGCACAGGTGACTTTGTGGGCACTTTTCATTATGGTCATGATTTTTTTTTTTTTTTTAACCCTTACTTTGTTGGTATTTAATCTGCATCCCCAAAAACACTCAAAACACCTGCTTGAAAGTAATGGAATCTACAATGCTGTCTTTGGCAAGATGCAGAACAAACAAGCCTTGTACAGTTTGAGACCTCATTTTTAACATGTAAAATGCTTTTGGATACTAGTATTTGTTTTTGTTTTTCTCTCTAACTTCTGGCAATAGTCTCATTAGCTGAGCTGTGTCACTTGGCCTCTGTGGAGTGAGGCAGCTGGCTCGATACTGTGAAACTGGAGGCGCTGTAGATAGCATGTAAGAGGTTTTTATTGTAAATTGTTTATTTCTGTATAGATCAATGGTGAGACTACAAATGACAAATCACCTCTTGTGCATCTGAGTGCTGCATGTCATTTAAACTGAGGCTGGAAGAACTGAACTCATAGCATTGGCTTTGGAGCTGTTAGGGATTTTCTCTTGAGATGGCACAGAGAACATCTGAGGTTAAGGAACAAGGAATGTGACTGTGATTGTAGCTAAGAGTGAAGAGTATTAATAATCCTTTAAAATAAATTTGTAACAGTAAGAGATTATTATGTGCCCCCCACCCGATCCTTTGGGATCTATTAAATGAAGTACAACTGCGGTTTCCAAACCACTGCTTAGTTTAACAATTAGGTCTCAAGTCCTTTTGAAGATAGCAGCTGTTCCACCAGTCCCAGTGTATTTTCTCATTGAGTTTTATTTTTTTAAATCTCAAACATCATACTGTGGTTTTCTGTCTATAGCAGAAAGACGCTCTAAACACAGCAGTAACATTATTACCTTTTTAGTAATATGGCTAACTTGTTGGTGAACAGCTACCCAGCGGTATTAATGTTCACTTGAGTCATGTTTCTGGCCACGTACTGAATCCAAGTTCAATATTCAATCTCTTTTTTTTAGGTCTGTTTTGATTTCGAACAACCCCTGGATGAAATAGCTTACTCTTGAGTTGATGAAACTTTGTCTGTCTGCTACTGTGTACAAGGTCAATTGAGTTTATAACTTCTGTGCAGCTGCTTGCTGTGGCCAAAAACTATGCTTGTGAGAGTAAACAGTAAAGTTGCAGGCTGGAAACCCAAAACGGGAAGCTGCAAGATGCTTAATCGCTCCAAACGGCTAAGGGAATGCTCAGCTGATTCATCACTGAGAGCAACCCTGTCCACATGCAGGTTATTTAAATGGTTAAAAATACTGATTATAGCTATTTTTAATTTTAAAAATGTATTTACTCCTAAGAAAAGGTAAACTTTTGAGTAAGAAATCAAACTATTTCGTCAGCACTCAAACACAGCTCTGATTAAGTTTTTGATTGTGTGTCTGAGGCTAAAGTAAAAGGGGCTGTAGCTGCTGAATGCATTTCTTTTGGTTAAAATGAGGTACACCGAATTTACTGTTCAGCAAAGTAGCAGATACCCATTTATCATTGAATATGGGCAGAAGACTCTGGTATCATGATGAGAAATGGCTCTTTGGAAATTGAGAAGTTACATTGACAACTGGAAGCTAGTGGAACAAAGCTAACGTACAAAAGGGGCAGGATAGGTTTTTACGTTAACAGCAGTGGGTATCAGTTAGTGGTCAGTCTTCCTTTTGTCTCTTCACTCGTTCATCATTGAAGGGGCCATCACTGTCCCAGCAAATCAAGCTTCAGACAAACTAGGAATTCTGATGGTTCGCTGACTGCCTGTACAGGTGTAGGGCGTCTCAAGTCTCCACAACGGTCTGAGACTTTGAACTGGCTTTTACTGCTGTATATCAGAAAGGTGTTGTGGCCAAAGTCTTCTGATGCCCTACCTGACATGTCATGAGATTAATTATTGATCAGACATTTTAACAGTCATCAAGATGTGCTACTGGGGGGGGGGGGACCTAATCCTAATTGACATAATTCACTCGTTTGGATGTGGGTGACAGGTACTGTCAAAATGAATGTGAGGAGGATGTCCACAAATTAACAGCCAGTGACTTATTAATGACCACTTGTTCTTTATCCAGTTTGTTTTTTCTTTAATCTGTTGTGTTATGGACAAGCTGTCTTGTATATAGCTAACACAGCACCCTTCTAGCCAGAGGATGCACTTTGGGCATAAAGTAAAAGTATTGTTTTTTTTGTTTGTTTGTTTTTTAACAACTCCATTGTCACACAAGTAGTGAGTCAGGCTGGAGTTCAATAGGTATCTATGAAGTAAATGCCTCCATGTAGCTGGAGTTATGTGGGGTTGAGATGGAGTAAACACGTCTACCTTTTCTTCCTGGAGATTTCTGCTGTTGTAATTGGCTCTTCTGTAAAAACATCGAAGCTTCTAAACTTGGGCAAAACAGAGGATGGATTATTGAAAGAACAATCTTGTGGTCAAACCTAAAATATTAATACAACAAATGAGGATTGTAACATTCACTTTCCTTTAGCAAGAGGATCTGACCATTTTATCAAATGAATGACTTTAAAAAATTATGTAAAGTGAAAATGTCCCCTAAATACTTGCAACTGAATAACAAGCGAGACACATGTGCACTTGCAGCCATTGACCTCAGCCTTGAAGATGCATACTCATAATTGTGTTCTCTAAGGTATATGTGTCACTGGAATTTTCTTCTTTTGTCATTTGGGACTGTGGAATAAAACCAGTGCGAGAAGACTGAAGATTGTAATATAAATGTGCCAACAAATAAACACCAGTATTTCACATTCAGGATCGTGTCTGTGTTTGTAGTACTGCTTTAGTACATACTACATAATATTCTATGTAAAAGAGACTGACTTGAGGATTATAGTTAGATTTCTGTAAACTACTGTTTTACCACCTTTTCTTTTCATGTACCAGGTTCTAAATATAATACATTAGCACTCAGTCATAATTGTCTTCAAGCAGTTACTACAGGTAATTATTTTCTCAATCTATTGATCAGTCAGAAAATATTTAAAGTTGCCTGCTATAATTTCCCAAAGCCAACAATGATTCAGGTTTCATTTCATTTCCTGACGAATGCACACAAAATAATCAGTTTACAATCTTACATGACTGTGAAAAGCAGCAGATTATCAAATCTGTCATTGATGTTTGGTGGCACAAGTGCAATTTCACTTAGGTATATTTTACTTCATACTAACAGCAAGACAATATACTACTACGAGGTTTACAATACAGTATATATTGTAGTATATAACGTATATAAATATAACAAGTCCCATAAACCTATTTTTAAATGAAGACATTTTAGAAGTGACAACAGTAAAAGCAGGTATAAACAATAGCTAAACTACATTTATCTGCTTTGGTTTCAGGGGCCCAGTATTTTGTGTACTGCCATGGCTTCCTTGGTATCTGAGCCACTGTTAGTATTTGTACCCCTTGTGTTTTTCCCACTACAAGTCAAAATATCTGCTGGACCTCCTTCCCAAATACAGTCAGTTTCACTAGTTTCCAGTGAATCACTAGATCCTGCATCAAATCTGTACCTGTCCTCCTTTTGCCACCTTTATAATGATCAGGAATATGACAAACATGATCCTGTTTTAAACCTGGTTACTGCCATCTTGAATTGTGCTTAATCAGCTCAGCATGAAAAGATATATCCTACAAAAACTAGTAGTTCCCTTTTAAATTCATCAGCCACAAACAATCTCCATTGATAAAGAACACTGAGATGAACAAATTGTATTTTTATGTCTTTATTGTACAGAAAGAGATAGTGACATTTACTGAGGCTGCTGTCCTCTGCCGCGTCCGAAGCCACCCCTCTGCAACACAGAGGTTTTGTCAGTGCACCAGCCAAACCAAGTTCAACAGAAGAATCCAGTTTTACAGCTGCACTACACAAACTAAATGCTGCTTCCTGACAAACACTGATATAGAAGTGCAGCCACAAGCAAACAATGTTACAGGCAGGAATGTGGAGCATTCCTTGTATAATTGCTGTAGAAAACATCGCTCTTAACAGATAAACATCATTCAAGACCAAAATGTGCTTTTGCTGCCAATATAAAATTGTTCAAAAATACCCCCATAAACAAAAGGAAGAGTACTTACAAACTGGAACTCTGTGGCGGCTCCAGCCCCGGCCTCTGCTTTCTTGTCAGCACCAGCTGAAGGAGGTGTGAACGAACAAGTCAGTCAATAACCTTCATAAATCTCACTCTGAAACACATTTGTCTCCATAAACTAGCAAAATAAAAAGGCTTTTACACAAACACAGTTACGTTTATGTTTGAGAGAGAAGTCACCTACATTATCACCTACCTCTACATTAAGAGGCAAGTTTTGTTTTGTTTTTTACTCTATCATTTTAAAACTTAAAAGTAATACATTGGTTATTGGTCAATTCAATGACTTTACATATTTATAAAAAAAAAAAAAATCAGGGCTGCAACCAGCTATTTTTATGATGAATGCAGATTAAATTTGCTCAACTCCACAGAACAGGCGATGTCTTAAAATGTCTCGTCTGACTACAAAACCCACAAGCTACTTAGTTAAATGTCAGTATGACAAACAGCAGCAGTTAATCCTGCAGTGTTCAATGACTTTGCTTGAAAAATGAAACAATGATGAAAACTTCACTTTTTGTGGATTGACTGTTTCAGCTGTAATTAAAGCTATGATTTATACGGTTGTTTCCTAAAAAAAAAAACAAAAAAACATGTGTACTATCAACTTGTTTTGACAACACTGTGTTTTTCATACTTTATTCTCTAAAATTATATTGCTGTTTTATCTTAATCTAAAACTAAACCTCCATAGGTAAAGTCACTATTTCTACCTCCCCTTAAGACTGGTTGTGTGCAAAATCACTTCCTGTGTTTGCCTTGTTGTAGTTGTGTCCAAAAGCTGAGTCAAATACACTACTTTCTGCTAACAATCCCACAATGCAACACTTTGCATTTTATTGGTGGATAAGAATTACTGTTGAGTAAGTTAAGAGCTTTAGCGTTGATGCAAAATGACGATGATTAGTGAATGTCCAAAATCTCAATGTACTGTTCACTACTGAGTGAATTGTTGAGTGTACATGATATAAGGAACAGTGAATGAGGCAGTATTTTGGACATGGCCTATGTGTGTCCCATTTTAACTATTAACACAGAGGACCACATAAATGGAGATAAGGGTCACCAGTGTTGCTGTCGGTATACTTACGGGGTGCAGCAGATCGCCTGTAGGCATCTCTGTCAGCCTCCCCACGGTTAAGACGGGCAGGCCTCTCTCCTTCCATTCCTGCAGGAAGAAAAAAGAAAAGACTCAGCTACAGGTCATTGGTGGTTAACGGTTATGCTGCTGCAGAAAAGGATGGAATAAGAGGAAATGCACTGATGACTGGTTTTAATACTGACGGGCCTTACTAAACATGTATAGTAAACAGAGTAACAGTATAACCATTTATCGCCTTTATGTGCAGATTATTTAAGACAAAGGGAGAAACATCATCCCTGAACAGACTGATGTGACCAACAGCTGCCTTTATGTGTTCAGATCAGAGAATAAAACTCAAAGCTGAAAGTCTGTTTCCTTTATCATGCAATGCAGTTTGGTTTAACAACTGTTTAAACAACTTGATAAAAAGAAAATATATATACAGGCATGAATTATAAGGGAGGACCATCATCTGACTTTTGTCATGTTTCTCAAGTCCCAGCCCTTCCTACTAAATCAGCAGAAATCCTATTAATTGTGACTGATTGGTGTCTGGATTTGCATTTCTATAATTCTACACTGCAGTTAAAATATCTTAAAACTACTACACAGCTGGAAATCAACTATCAGAGCTTCTCAACTCACAACACTGAGCCATGTGGTTTTGTCAGATTGTCTATTGACAATCAATAGACAATTTAAAGTCCTCTGAGACAAAAAAAAACTAAAAACAGAGGGCTTACCCTTGGGCCTGGGCCTTGCGGTCTCTGGGCGGGTCTGGCGACGCAGGGTGGCGGGCACGATCTCAGGGGGAAGGTGGAGGAAGTCTCTCAGATACTGGATACCTTCATTGGTGAGGTACCAGTAAAAGTGACGCCAGGCAAATTGCTCCTTGACATACCCACAGGACTTCAAGGACTGGGGGACAAAAGTCAAGTCACTATGAGTGGTGCCACGATGAAGTACACTTTTAACTTGTTCCATTTCATCCCATTGTACTTAAGCTTAATGTACTTTGTCCATTACTTGTAATTTAAATCCATAGTCTGTTGTATATTGTACATTACTTTACACATCTTACCATAAATATCAGTATATTAATACTGACTGTTCATACTGTAGATACTGCGCACTCTGCACTGCTGTTATTGCACTTCTGGTTAGATGCTAAATTGTATTTCGTTGCCTTGTACTTGTGCATGTCTAATGACAATAAAGTTGAATCTAATTTAATACCTACTCACACAAGCTGCATGACTCAGACAAGTTTCTCATTAACAAAGAATATTGGGGAGCCTACTTGAATTTTACTCCAATGCCATTATAAAGAACACAACATTAGATTCAAAAGACACGGCTCTCCCTGTACAATGATAAACCCTGACCCACACTGTTGCTTGATCATCATCAGTTTTTTGTCTGGTCCCCATCAAAAACACATGACATACTGTATTTACAGTAAATCCTACTGAATCTTTCAGGCCTTGCCAACATTAAATTCACTCGTTTGTGTTGTTACAGATGTAAACGGTCTAACTGTTGTTCGACTATACATTTTTCTCCCTAGTCCTGTGTGCGCTACAATGAAGTATCAATACCCCCTTGATAAGGATCAGGTGGGCCATGGAAAAGTAGCCCGCCTCCAATACCAGTGCCATGGGCAATATTGGGTACATGGGCTATTTTTCCGTGGCCCACCCTGCACATTAAAAGAACTTAATCCACCTGTGTGCAGATGTGTGTTAAATTCAAAATGCAGGCAAAGGTGACAACCTTCTGTAGGGATCAATCTCCAGAGTATCAATACTACAGATACAATGCCTTCTATTGAGTAACATTTGTGCCTTTGTTGCTGTTGTTTTGATATCAAATAATTTAAATTTGATGGTAATAAACAGAATCAGTCTACTGACCATGCTTTCGATTCATAAATCATGCCATACTTCTCTTCCTTACATAGTAATACAAAAGCTGCCCAACCCAAATTTTCTTAACCTGCTGATCTTGCAAGTGCAACAAACCGTGCACAACACTTCCACATACCCATGTCTTCTCTTAACCAAGTCTTCATACATATTACTGGTACAAACAACTTGATATCAATACCGCCCGTTTCTAGAGGCCATTATTTACTGCTTATGTGCCACTAGAATAGACAGGAGAGACTATATGGCTTGATTTTCGCTATGTGCTTGTCAAAATATGAACTTTTACAACCACTAGTGATCTGTCTTCATCTTCCAGTTTCTCACCTGCATCGCTTTCATCACATGAAGGTTGGGGACATTCTTGTCAGCAAGCTCGGGATGCTTGGCCAGGTGGACATCTTTCTTGGCCACCATGACTCCCTCCTTGAAGAGGAGCTCATAGATAGCAATGCGATTCTTCTTGGGCATCAGCATCTGTGGTAATCGAAAAGTCACGAATCAATTTCCGCCAGTACAGACAGATTATAACAGGTCCCACTACCACGGCATGCTAACTAAATAGCCCGTTAGCCTGCTTGGCTACATCCGAAGAATTAACTCAAAGCAGCTGAAAAGCTACCGACTAAAGCTTTATTAAGTCAATACACAATGAATATTTTCTACTATTCACACCATTAACCAGTCTTATTTATAAATATGTACTTTGACGAAAACGACCTACGTTAGCAGAGAAAAATGGCACACATACATCAACAGAGCCGGCGTTACTTCCCCACTTTTAAGTTTAATATCCATTATGGTAAAACCCTTAAGGCTAAAATACGTTCATGTATCAGACTGTAACATTTACAGCAATCGAACATTAAATATTTCTGTTGTATGGACAGCAAGATGTTGAAGATATATTTAGATTATTTCGCCAAATCTGTCTTTACCTTTCCACTTGTTAAGGGACCGGAGCCGGAAGGAACGGCTGTCGTTGAACGGGAGGGTTTATCCTTCCGCCACGACCTGTCGGGAAAGTAGCGCCGCCTGCTGGTGCGGAGAGGAAATCCAGCTCAGTGAATGTACTGTAGGCTTAATCGGAAATCTACGGTATACTGGTTTTTACACTCTTAGTTATTTTTGAAGCGAAAAGAATAAATACAACGTAAAAAATAGCCTTTCTTTTGCTACATTTTAAAGCCTATTTTATGATGAATAGTGTAGGCTATAATTTCAATAATATTTTAAGGTCATAAAATAAAAATTAACAATGCATTCAGTTAAGAAAAGGCCAGTTTTTAAGTTCTATTTGCTGCAAGAACTTATTTTCACAAATCAACAAAATATGAAGATGATAAAGAAGCTAAGTGTAATGGTACACCACTGATTTTGAACATTTCTTTAGCAAGTTGTGGAGAAAGTATTCAGATCCATGTAAAAGTACTAATAACACACAGAATATGTTATTTCAACCACATTTGTCGCGTCTTGAGAGTTCCAATTAGGTAAAGATATGAAAGCGTAAAGGCATTTGGAAAAATGGCACCTGACTGTTGTTGTATAGGCAATTATATATTAGGTTATTATTACTTATGCATTAATATGTAAGCAGCATTTAATTATTGGTTGAGGTGGAGCTAGTTTTGGTTTACATGCAGTAGGCCTAAGGCTCCAACTAATGACGTTTATCAGTGTGGATTCATTTGATGATTATTTTCTCTGATTGTTTACTTTGTAAAACTTCAAAAATGCACATGGGAATTACTCGGAACCCAAAATGAAAATTCTTGTTTTGTCAACTAGTAGTTTTGTCATTGTATTTATGCCTGCTAATAATGAATATTTGCATCATCAATTAAAATAATGATTTATATATATTTTTTTATTAATTGAGTCATCTTTTTAAATGAAAGTCCTGAACATACTATGCCTATCATAATTGCTCACAGTCACAGACCAAGGTGACATCAAATATCTTTTCTGTCTGCCCAGATGTCCAGACTTACTCAGTTTATCATCATGTGTGACTAAATAAAATCATCATCTTTGAGAAACCAAAAACAACAAATAACTATTTGATATCTTTGCTTTAAATCGACTAAAACGATGATCAATATAGTTGGTAATTAATTTTCTGTTGACCCACTAATTGTTGCAGCTATATTAGCAATTTCACAAGAAAAACAAAATTATAATACAAGCTTTGTAATTTTTTTTATCCCCCCCCGTAGACGTTACATTTGAAAGCGCTTCCCGGAAGTCGTTTAGTTTGTTATTGCGACCTTGACACACCGGTTGGACCAGGACCATCCCCCATCTAGCGGCTCCTCAGCTAACCGGCGATACAACGGAGGCAGACCCTGCAGATGAAGACAATGATTACATTTTAAAACTCCACAAAGGAGCTGAACTATTATTTTGTTCCGGTATGTCACTCTTGATACTTTATAATCATACACTAAATATCTTAGGCTCGTTATGGATAGAATGGTCTTATTTTTGGCTAAAACTTCTGAACCCTTATATTTTCTGTGAGCACAGGCATTTGTCAACCAGTGGTGGTGTAACTGAGACTAAATGAAAGTCCTCCGTTGTTTTAGGAAGACTGCTGCTACTTGTTCTCTTTTATTCGTGTTTGCTTAATAAAACCTGCAGTTTGTGGTGAAGTATGGTGAACTAACCTGAACCACTGCCAGACTGAAGGCTACTCCTGCTTTATGGCCCTTATTGCAAATCAGAGTGACAGGGAAATCTATAATGCATATACAGTTTGATGTGAGGAAATACATTTGACAATTTGAGTTGCTGTGAAGAATATGCAGCGAGGAGCAAGCAGGCTGCAGCAGAGGGCTTGGGGGGTGGGGGGACATCTCAAGGGGAGAGTCCCTGTTTCCTCCAGATTTGCACATTTCTTTGATTTATGGTTGTATGGCAGCTGGTAGATCAGTAGACATGTTCACAGATACCGTGAGGTGGTGACCTCCAAACACAGAGTGAGCTCTGTCCACGGTTCTGAACAACAGGCTGCTGCTGGCTGCTTTGCAGCTGTAGTGCATGGTTGGAATACCGGCATGTCCAGGGGCCCAAGGGGTCAGGGGGCCCCGGGCATGCAGGTATGTATTTATAACAACAACAACAAAAAAAACAACAAAACACACAAATTGGAGGTGTGGAATTTGAAAGATGCCAAATTATTCATTTCACAACCACTTTTGCCTCTTATCATCAGGATAGAGGTACAAAAGCATCAAGATAAGATCCAGCAGAACGCTAAACAGCTGTATTCCACAAGCTGTCGGTCTAATAAACAGTGCATACTCTGCTGCAGCCTCATTTTGGCTTCTCTACATGAACCTTACAGGCTTAGAAAACCAAACAGCTGCTGACATAGTTTGTGCTTTTTCACTGTACATGTAGATTTTGTCTGGTACCAATTAATTAAGTATTAGTACCAATTTTATTATTCATTATTGAATTTTATTCAAATTATTTTAGATTATTGACTCATTTATTTCAGTTTTTACCTGTATTGTTGCAGCCGGGAGGAATAATTTGTATTTATCCGTACATTTCATATCACTCAGTATATTTAGTTTACGAGCTGAACAGCATTGCAGCAGAGTAATCTGCAGCCAGTTGCCATTAACTGTGTGCTGGAGAAACAGAGAGTTGACCTGATTAAGGACAATTTGTGTCACTGTTACTCACCACGGGAGCTAGGAAGCTGTGACGAGCATTTGATTAATAAAAAAAAAAGGAATATAATGATTATTCTCTCTCATAGTTTTTTCAGTTAGCCTATAAAGTGAGTAGAAATCCCCCGTGCTGTCTGTTTTGAGGAAAAGGTTTGTTGATAAAAAAAAAATCCCTTCAGCCTGTCGTAACAAGGTTTAAACAAACAGCTCTGCTTTATCAGGGGAACGGCTGCTGAGGAATACACTGGGAGCAATGAGCAGTTTTCATCATGACATTTAGATTGCACAGAAGTGCAACATTTAGAGAGAGGTGTGAGTGGCTTTGTGTGTCTCTGCTCACGTTAAACTGCTTTTATTTGAGTGAGTGCCACAGTTGGATTAATTCATGTGACAAATTAAGGACACTCATTTGATTTGCAGCACCTGGTTCAACCCCTCCTGGTGTTTCTCAGTACGAATGACAGATGAAGCGTCGTTTCAAATGTAATTAATTAGACTAAGCCCTTAGTCGTCTTTTATTCTTTCTTTGTATAAATAACCACAGATTTGATCATGTTATTCCCAGTGGGCCTATACGCCATTGTTTGCTTGCTATTTCCATTTGTACTTACAAGCTCAGCATGTCACATTTGGTGCTCAGGATCCCTGCCTGTCATTATATGATTGAAAGGATGTAATTATTCTTTTCTATTAGCCCATTTAGTCTTATTAACCAAGGATGTGGTTTCAGACATACTGAGCTTTTGCATGTTTGTCTGGGTTTGATCTCAGTTCATCTGAGGATTATGATTCTTAATGTATGAGCAGCTCTCCTGGTGGGTCTTATAGCACATAGGATGAGTGGATTTGAAGAATATTTTAAAAACTAGGGCGTATAATACTGTATTCTATAATGTATATGGATGCACAAGTCTACAGTTTTCAGTGCTCAGTAGAAAGGATCCTCTTAAAACTTCCTACATTCAAGCTGAGAGTCTCAGACAGTCTCAGCTGGATGGTAAGAGAGAAGGGTTTCAGCTTTGGCTTAAACCGTACGGTAACCGGAGCCTGAGATAGGATCCTCACAAGGGAGAAAGGCGGGGCCACGTTTGGTGTT
>NW_018127881.1:4721354-4729510 GCF_001952655.1 Monopterus albus
ACGTCCAATGTGACAAAACAACTACATACAGGAGCTGTAGTGTGGGCTGTAGCAATGAGTTCAGTAATCCTTTTTTCTGCTTAGTCATGCCTTTGGAGAGAAAAATATGATTGCTTGTGTTTTTCTTGTCACATACCTGAAGCAGCCATTGAAGATAAGGAGAAGACATTTATCAAGAAGAATAAGGGGCTGGGTTTTTTTTTTTTTTTTGAAAGATGCTGAGCTGGAAAAAGAAAAGCCAGGATCAGCTCGATTTCATATTAATAGGCTTTTTGCTGCAGGTGAGCACGAGACTGATAAACTGGTGTAAATTGCGCACTTGGTGTGCACAGCAGCTGATTGCAGGATAGAAATGCCAAAGACAATCATCGCTGCTATTAAACGGTGTTGCTGTTACATAGATTGCGCCACAGTCTTCACAGACACTGATTAGAGAACCCCCTTGTGCCGATACTGAGTCTGTTGCACTGTGCATGTACAAAAAAAGTGTGCACTTACATGAGCAAAGTGCTGTGGGATAAGGCATGAATCTACATGCTTCCACTTTGTGGAGTGTAATAAATCAGCAGTGTGTATCTCCTGGGCATCCCTGGAACGTTACAATAACCATCTCACGGCATAAGCGGAGCACGGAGAGGCTATTAGAGGTTGTTGGCTGCAGGTTTGCTTTGCTCTTCTGAGGCTCAAGCCTGTCAGCTTTATAGTAAAGTACTTCAGAGTCAAATGAGAAGGGAGGAAGAGGGCTTGATGTTGCCATGGTGACTGGGGTTGTTAAAGATGTGTGTGCAGGATGTGCACGTTTGAAATAGAGCTAACTAACAGCTACTTTTATTATCGATAACCATGACATTTATTTACTCAATTGACAGATTAGTCCTTTAATTGATCAGTTTCAGATAAAAGTGAAAAATGTTGCAGCTTCCTAAAGCAAAATTGATTGTTTCTGCTCTAATTTGAACAGAAACTAACTTGTTTGGACTCCCACACTCATTACTGATGATTCACAAATGACTTAATCTCACCTCAAGGTCTATTGTGGTGTTTTCAGCCATATGACATGATATTCATCGGGAGTTTGCCCAGCTGTCATATAATTGTCATGCATTTTTCCTGAGCACCTTTTCTCGTCCACATTCACCTTAACCTCATTTGTGACAACTGTTAATGAAGAGCATGTCATATGATCAGACGCTCTAGAGCCGCTAATAAATGAATGTGTAGGTGAGATCTTTTATTTTGGTCAACTGCTGTTTACAACGCCAACAAGTTATCAGAACTGTCTGTTATTTTGTCGGTATTGGCTTAACCTGCTTATTAACGTCAGAAAATATTGACAGGAGTCATTAGAATATTCCAGAACTCAAGGTGACGCCTTCATAATCTCACAGTCACTTAGTCTGCATTTACCTGACTGTGTCAATGATGGTGTATCCTGTGAGTGGATGTCACGTCTAACAGCTAGAGGAGTTTTCACTGATGAGAACAACACGGGCTTTCTCTGTGTGTGTAGCTTTTAGCAGCTGCACTGTGAATGAGTCACGCCATTTTGCCCATTGAGATTCCTGCCCAGTATCAGCGTCCTCCTGTCCAGGGCTCAGAGTGTGTGAACACTCCATCAGCTGAACCAGGGGCTTCAATAAACACCCTGTCCACATCGCTGCTCTTCGCTGTTATTGATTACAAACAAACTGGGATTGTGAGCATAGAGGTCGCGATTCTGTGAGTTTTGATTTCAGGTGCGTTCCCTCAACAATTTAGATGTTTAAAAATGTGCCGGGGACAGATGCTCTTTTGACCACATGGACTTGACTCGACCCCACTCAACTCTACTCGCGTTTGCTACCAGGTGCTTGGATTTCCACTGCAGATGGTCCCCTCTCAGTGTAGCTAGTTGTCATAGCGACACTGCAATACACTGCCGTCATGTCATCAGCAACCAACACAGTAACAGTGGAGGATGTCGACCGTCTTTACTCTCGGTATCTGGCTGTTTTTAGTTACTACAGTAACTACAGTAAAGTAGCGGTTAGCATTAAATAACATTGCTTTTAAAAATGGCGCTTTCTCTGTTCCAGAATGTCTCGCACATTGATGACACAATTTCTCTGACCAGTCGCTAGTCCGCAGTGTTTGCACATCACCGTTTGGTAACACTTGGAACCTTGATGGAGGTGATACCAAAAATAGTACCAGGTGCCAGGTACCATCCCCAACGTTTGACTGATGAAAACACAAATAAGGCCAGTGGAGTTGCGCTGGTGCCAGGTGGTGGAAAAGAGGCTTTTGATTAAAGAACTGACCTTTCCTAGTCACACACATTCATGCCTGGAAGCTCCTCAAAGGCACTACAGCAGTTGTTAAGAGGGAGGGGGCACGTAGAGTTATCCTGTTGGTCAAAGAGAGGAACTACTGTGATGAAACATGCCTGAATTCTGAATGTCATTCTGTTTTGACAACATGTCGTCTGTTCAAATTGTCATCATGGCACCAGATGGGCTTTTAGCCTCTATCTAATCATTGAAATGAAAGAGAAAGTGACCCCTCCCCCAGTGAAATACCCCACCACTACAATGAAAAGGAGGATGTCAGACCTCAGCAGCAAACCAGACTCAATTATAAGATTGTGTTTTCTATATGAGGAATAAGAGCAGGCCTGCAGGTCTTTCAGTTCTTTTGTCTGCACTGTGGTTGTAAATTACTTCCTGCAATAATGGAATATAACAGCAGGGTCAAATGGATTGAGCCCCGTATGGTGAAGCATGATTAGATGATACACAGATGGCATGCACTCTGGAGAGCGTCTGTCTGTGTGGGGAAACAACTGGCTTTATTTGAGTCTTTCACGACTTTTGGTCTGATCGGCGTACTAGGTCTTACATGTGTAGCTCGTGCTGGTTCAGTTTGAAGATTTTGTCAGGGAACATGCCTACATACCTGCCTGCTCAGATCCCTTTTATTCACAGAGGTATGCCACAGAACAAGAGAGCTTAATGTATTTGTCTGCAGCAGTATACTTTAATTTGAAAGTATTAAAACATTGTCTTCCTGTTGTTTTTAGGAGGCTGGCATTCACCTGTTATTTTGGCATAATTTTTAAAACTATTGGCACATTGTGGTTCAGATGTCTTTTCTCCTTCATTTGAAGGAAACCCTAAACCCTAACCACTAAACATGGCATTCGTTGTCCATCAGCAAATCGGCATTGACTGAGAGGATGCAGCACGGCTGACTTGATTCCCTCGATGTTGCCTCATCCCTGTCAGCCTTTATCTAACCACCTGTGTGACCATCTCATCTCTCTGCCCTTCCTGTCTGCCTGTATCTTTATTTTGTCTTTCTTTAATTAGCTCTGTCCATCTCTCCTTCTGTATCTCTGCTTGACTACAAGGATATGTGTGTGACAAGGGAGAGCCCTCAGTCCCCACCCCTTCTTGCGGCTAGCAAATTATTGATGGCCTAATGTGCTTTCTCAGGGATATGACAAAGGTCAGTGGGTGTGTGGCAAAGGCATGCAGGATGTGTCATGGTTGCAGGTAAACAGAGACACTCTTTGACTCTTGGTCTCAAGTGTCAGTCCTCCTTCAAGCTGTCAAAAATTCCCGGGCGTGACGAGGACTGGGTGGCTACGCAGAGGACAGACCAGGTTTAGTAACTCTGCTCTGTAACGACATGTCTGAATGTCATCTTTTAGACTGCTACAGCTGCATTTACCTTGAAGGTACCGTATGTTTTCTTGTTGTGTTAAGCTGACAGTTTAACTGATGATGAATTCTGCCTTGAATAAACAAATTAGTTTTTTGTGTATTCAAGTGTTATTTTAAACAGGTCGTGGCCAAAAACAGCGGAGAAAATCATTTTCGGTTGAGTGCACACAGATCTTGGTTGTTATCTTAGTAAAAGTATGGACTTTCCATAATGACATATCAGTGGTGTGACCTTGAATGCAACCTTGATTGGTCCGTATAAAGACTGTAGCTGCTAAAAGCAGCACCACTGGACACGTATATAAGTCTGCTTGTGCCCAGACGTTCTGTATTATTGATGATGCATGAATATTGTAGCGAAACAGGAGAGTTTCAGCTACTCCACTGTCTGGTTGCCCTGGTTCTAATAAATTGTTTTTGGATGCTTGAAATGTTTTTACCGGATTTATAAGTGCACTTCTTGATTTGTTTGGAGAGCATTTTCCAACAGTGTAACCACAGTCCTTCCCCTGCAGCTGAGGGTCAAGTGCCTTTTATCGCCGCTTCCTTAATAGTAATAAACAGGTGTTGAAGGAGGTGAGAGCTGTACAGGTTCGCTTTCTTCATTCACATTTTATTCACTGTAGCACTCATGCTTACAGCAGACTCCGCTGAGAGTCTGGGACATTTTGCAGGGCTGGATTTTTTTATTAGGGACCATCAGTGGTCCCTGAATGTTACTCTCCGTGAAGAGAGCAGACAAGTGTATTGTTTCATAAAATAAACTCCCTCAGACAAACTGTAGTAATGCCTGCTACCACTGGATTAGCTGTAACATTTAGTTTTTTATGACTGCGGATACAAATACCACACAGTTCTCAAGCTAAAGTTCTTGTTCAGACCTTTGGTAGAGCAGCTTAATCCATTTGTCTTGACAGTGACGTGAGAATCCATCAAACCTTATCAAGTTCACCATGTGAGTCAGGTTGGTCGTATCTGTTTTAACAGCAGCGTGAACTTTGGTGAACGTGTCTGATGCGGCTAAATTGGTGGTTCCCTTCCACTTTAAACCAGAATAAACACAATTTTCTCTGAAATACGTTGAAACTAACAAAGATATTTGGCAGCGACTATTCTCTAATCCACATTTAGTAGAGCTGTGTTTGATTTTTGATGTAACATATTTTTGAAAGACGGCAAATGAAAATGGCATAAGCAAAAACCTAATATGTTGTAGCACACTCTTTAGAGGCTTGGGCTGCTGTTTTTGTGGCTCTCAGTGAGGCTTGTGCACTACTCTACAGGCAGTTTGGCACCACTCCTCTTGAACAAACTGCTCCTGTTCTCTCAGGTGTGATGGGTGTCTTCCCCAAGGTGTGAGTTTCAGCTCTTTTCTAAGATCAGGACATGCAACAGGCCACTTCTGAATGGTCCAGTGTTTTCTTCTCACTGTTTTTGGGTCGGTATCCTGTTTGAGACAGACCAAAACAGAGCTCTCTGACAATGGGCAGTATGTTTAGCTCCAGAATATCTTCATAATCCTCTGGTTTCATTGTGCCCTGCACAAAGGCTGTTAAATGAACCTCCTTCATGTCTCACAGCTTCATCTTTCTTCTGTGAACGTAGAGCACATGTGACTTGCCAAAAAGCTCTCATTCTACTTCACCTGTCCAAAGGACTTTCTCCCAGAAGCTGTGGCCTGTTAATATGCATCTTAGTAAACTCCAGTCAGTTGTTTAATATTTCTCTTTCCAAAGTAAGGTCTTCCTGGGTCTCAGTCATTGGAACTCAGCCCATTTGAATGAGGTGTAAGGGTCCCAGTAAAGGGCTATAGGAACAGTACAGTTTGCCCTGCATTTGAATCATATGGCCAGGATTAATTTTAATTCCTTATGTTGGTATTTTGTCAAAACCGTTGAAGAAATAGTGAGAGCTGTTGTGATTTAAAGAATATTCTCATTAATCATCTTGTCTATATACATTACCTTGATGCAAATTGATTTTACTATAAAATTTGGCATATTTCTTGTTTTAGTGGGATGGTGGAGTGGTAAGAAACACAGGCACTGTGCAACTATAACTATGAGGTCTGAGCTCACCAGTGCATCATGACCATCCTCACCTCAGCCTGTGTCTGCTGTTCACAGCTCAGCACGCCGCGCAGAGGCGATCAGTCAGCTGAGACACCCAGTCAATCATTATGCACTCTGTGGTGACTCATCATGACAGTTGGGCCATCGGACTGTGACACTGGGCCAGCTGGTTGGCAGGGTGATGGAGCCACAGCTGAGACGGTGGCAGCGGTTTCCCTCTGTTGATCCTCTTGCTTGTGGAAAGCACAGAGTGCTGGATAATGACTGTGCTTTAAATAATGTTGTCAAGCCAAGGGCTGGTGAAATGTCCTCAGTTGTTAGTAGTGTCAAGTGGTAGTAGAGGGTTTTGGCTCACTATCTACTTTCTTTGTGCTTAATTTTGTAATTAACTGCTTGGTATGGCTACATAGCTTCACCTTTGTTCTGAGCTTTATGACAGGTTGTCTAATTATTTACTTCTCTTTATTTAACCAGGTAAAAAACCCATTGAGATCACGATCTCTTTTACAAGGGTGACCTGGCCAAGAGGTCAACAACGCATGTCGTCAATACATAAGTTTCAATACAAATCAAAAACATTAAACATTTAAACAATCAAAACCATAAATACAATAATCAACAATACAACCAATTTAAAAACACCTACACCGACCAATAGAGTCCTTAATCGTTTCATTTTTGCAGAACAGCTGACGTAGACGGTATTTTTTATTTGTTTATTCTGTTTCTCAGCATTAGAAATATCCATGACTAATAATTTCAGTTTGCTGCTTTTAAAGTGACTTTAAAATGTATCACTTTTCTGGTATATAATCTTATTTTGAAATAAATCTTAGTAAAAAGCATCAACTTCTACTAAGCTACAATCATCCCCACCACAGCATCTCCGGTGGACCCACCTACCCCTCCCTCTCTCTCCTCTCTGTCCCTCTGACCTGCTGCTCTGTCTGTGCCATTCAAGCAAAACACCCCAGGATTATCTCTCATTCATTGAGAAACACACACGCTTAAAACACACAGTCATTCGCTGCACAGCTCTTCAGGAAGAAAGATCTCAGATCACTGGCTCCTCTTCCCCAGCTCTGCACGCTGATGTTCAGTCAGTCAGAGAGGACAGCAGGCAGCAAGCTGAGCAAAAATAATCGAACAGGAGGGGAGGCGAGCAGGAGGAAAGGGGCTGACTACTGGAGGAGCCCACGTGTCCCTTTTCTCCTAGCTGTAGCATTAGCCGCTGTTAATGGAGGACCGTGGGTAAGCTTTTGTTGCTTTTGCGGGGGGCTGTGTTCCCCCTCTCTCTGGGTGTGCTGATGGGCTTTTGTTTTAGGGTTTGACTCTGACTCATTGATGCTACTGGCTCGCCTTGCTGGGGAGTTGTGGAGCTTTTCTGATGGCTGTGCACTTCATTTAGAGGGATGAGGATTCCTGATTCTTGCTTATTGATGAGGATGTGGAACATTCAGTGTTGAGATTACAGGTGGCTCTGATGAAAGAGCAGGAAGAGTGATGAATGAATCAAAGCAATGCGATGATGACTACACCTCGGATTGTGCTGCCAGTGTTTGGGGTTTCATGCATTGTGTGTGTGTGTTGGGGTGGGTATTGTTTATTGTCTACAACAAATAAGTCTTTAGATAGTTTAAATTAGAAATACAGATTCATATTTCACTTTTTATCTCTGCTCGGTGGATATATTGTAAAAAAAAAAAAAGTGGAAAAGGTTAGTGGTTGTTTTTCCTTCTCTGTGATCTGCCTTTATAAAGCCATGCAAAGGGCTATCCTGAACAAAGCCCCCCTCTCAGCGTGTTGCTAATGGATTAACCAAGCAAGATAAACACCCATTTCTCTGCCCCACACTCCACACTGCATCCGGCCAGCTAAGGCTTTTCTGTTGACCAAAGCTGTTAATCCACTGTGGAAATTACTTTTTTTTTTTTTGTCTTGTCTCTTCACTTCGCTGTCTCATTTCATCAGCGATTCGTTGTCAGAGCTGTTGCTGCTTGGTTCATGGTTGACCCACATCCCTCCCGCCCCTCCCCCTGACCTCCCATCAAAACACATTACTGCACCTTCTCTTTGTATTGTTTCATATCGATCTGCATGAAACCCTTCTTATTCAGTAGTTCTTGCTTTGTCACAGTTTTCTGTTAATGATATGGCAATAAACTAACCAACTTATTTGCTTGTTTGCTTATTAGCAATTTGACATTTTGGATATTATATTAATTTGCTTTATTGCATAGAATTAGATAAGACTGATTCCACTTATGTCTGTATGTAAATATGAAGTTACAGTCAGTAGCCATTTAGCTTAGTTTAGCACAAAGACTGGAAACAGAGAGTTAGCCTGCTTCTTAACAAAATCTACCTACCAGCAACCAGG
>NW_018127881.1:4729521-4729795 GCF_001952655.1 Monopterus albus
GCGTTCCCAGGCCAGCCGAGAGACATAGTCCCTCCAGCGTGTCCTGGGTCTTCCCCAGGGCCTCCTCCCAGTGGGACATGCCCGGAACACCTCCCTAGGAAGGCTGTTTAACATGTTTGTTTAATATATACAAAACCCTGTAAAGTACAATTTGTGTTTCTGATAAAACTGATTAAACAAACAAGATCTTTAAAGGTGCTGCTAGGTGCATTTTGTTAGCTTTAAAGAGAGCTAGGCTAGTCATTTCCCCTTGTTTCCAGTCTTCATGCTAAGC
>NW_018127881.1:4729826-4743709 GCF_001952655.1 Monopterus albus
TAACATTTGCGGCTCATTTCTCAGCATACCGTGGCTGTTTCATGAAGCCCCGCAGTGGATATGACCTCACATTTTCCAACTGATGCACATCATATAACAAATCCTTATCAAATGTTCTCACAGTCGCATCAGCTGCTTAGTGATATTTTGCATTCAGGCAGCGGCTCAATGAAACCTGTTTGTCGCTGCAGCTGGCATTTCACTGCACTGATAACAGTACTGTCACTTAACCCTTCTGGCTGTTTTGTTGTCATCTTGCATTTGTCATTCAGTTCATGTGCATCCTCTTGATCTGCAGTTCTGTTCTTTATTTGCTTGTTTGTGCATTTAAAATCCATCAGTACTCTTAAGAAAGTGGTAATGTAAACAATAAATGATTTGTTGTTAATGGGCTTAAACACCAGCATCATGCGTTCAGCTCAACACCTACATTTAACCAATTAATGTCATAAATATCACAAATTTTAAGTTTATCTGTTGCCATCACTTATTCAGTGCTTCACTGCATCCCCTGGATTCCCCGTTTCAGCTGTATGTACACGTCCCTGGCAGTGGTTAATTACTTCCCACTCAGAGCCTGTTATAACGTCAGTGTGCTGTGTGAACGTGGGGCAGTTTAACGGTGTAGATGCTTTTGAAATTGCAATGTGGGCTGTGAACTGAACTTGAACTTGTAAGCATGGCTCCAATAAAACTGCAGCACTGACCTAGCGTTAGCATATACAATCTGTATGCGTCTTTGCTTACTTATTACATCGAGGGTCTGCAGCCAGTTTGATATACGTAGATCATTGCTTTCTTAATCTCTGCTGTGCAGTGTTTTTGATGTAATAATTCATCTTCTCTCAGTTTGGAAATCATTTCGTGCCCTAATTTCAGAAATTGTCAATCATGTCACAGCTATTAATTACTGAAACAGCACACGGCCTTTGAGCGAGGCCTTGGGCCAGTACTGTTGACTAGAATGAGAAGATTACTCTGAAATTACACTACAGTGTCCTAACAGTGGTTGTGTGAGTCAATACCACTGAAAAGTAAGAAGCAGTCATTATATCAGTTGACAAAATCATCTCAGGGGAGTCGAGAAAGCAACAACCAAAAGCATTCAAGTCCTGAGAGTGATTACGTAAAGAAAAACACTCTGAACTGCCACCTTTAATTTGACCTTTATACAGCTCATTTGTAGTATTACCACCTTACATGGTGCCTGTTTGGAACGTTTCATGACAGAAGGGAGATTAGTGCTGAAACAACTGTTCAACTGATGGAGCTGTTGTTTATCAAGTGAAAATATTAAGTTTAATAGTCAATACCTACGTTTAATAAGTGATGAAAATAAGCTATTTGTTGGCAGCTAGGGCTCAATAATGTTGTCAATCAGGCAATTGACACAAAACTAATTGGCAGCTATTCTGACAACTGATTAATCGTTTAACTTGTTTTTAGCAAAAATGCCACAATTCACAGTTCCAACTTTTTTAGCTATGTGAGAGCTGCCTGCTTTTTTGTGTTTGACAGGATTATAAACTAAATATCTTTGGGATTTAGACAAAACAAGCTATTTTAAGGCAGTTTGAGACGGACATTACTCACTATTTCTAGACCTTTTTAGTCCAAATAGTTAATTGAATAATCAAGATTAAGAATTTTTCAGTAGTTGCATTCATTGAATTTCTAAAACACATAGAATCTGTCCAGTGAATAGTGTCGTTTTACCTATTGCTCTTTAAAAACCAGCTTTACTTACATATAATGGTTAATTATTATTAAGCGTCTTGTGTAAATGTTTCATGTGCTTTTCTGGTTACACAATAAGTTGCATTCACTTTGAAATCTACAACACAGTTGTGGGTATCATAAAGGCCTGAACATAGAATAAAGATTAAGATCATGATGTTTGATCAGACCTGACAAAAGTTACATCAGCTTGCTTCATTATTATACACCGTCTGCAGCCTTTAACCAGATTTATGAGTTCATAAAGTGTTTTATTTGAGTCTTAATCGATCTCACATACCTCTGTTCATGTTACTCATGGTCTCTGTGGTTACACTCCTTTGTGCTCTTCTCTTTCAGTACATGAGTGTTTCTCTGCTGCAGATCGCCACAACCTGAAGCCTTCCTGCCAAATCTGGGACCATGTCTGGAGCCTATGATGAATCCGCCCTCCAGGAGGAGACCACAGACAGTTTCTGGGAGGTGAGACAGCAGCGAACAGTCTGTCAGATTAAGCTGAACTGGACACTGAAACTGCCAAGTAATGAATTCTCATTGATTCATCATCTGGGGGCTGAGAAGAAAGATCTGGTCTCATCTTTCAGCATGTACGGGCGTGGACTCGTCAGTATGTATAGCACCAGATAGTGTTCAATCACAAATCAAATGATCTTTTGACCATTCAGCGTAATGCCCAATGGTTACATGAATAAGTCGACTAAACCCAAACAGATGATTTATTACTTTGGCTCTCTCTGTGTAACCGTCAGGGACTGCTCACTAGTAATAGCCACTATTTTGTCATTTATGGATGACAGCGCAGTGACTCCTTTGACACAGCTGTCTTTTTAATGAGCTTTTATGTTCAGGTCATTTCTTCTTCACCTCTACCACATTTCTTATTACTGACGACAGTGTTCAGAGAATTTATCTGCCCTCATGCTGTCGTTTCTGTTCTTGGTCAAGACACTTGTGAAATTGCTAAACTGAATATTGTGGTTTAGCTGGACCTTGTTTTGAGAATCGCAGCTTTGTCTATGAAGCGTGCCTTCCTCTGCTTCTGCACTTGGCTCATTTTTAATGACAGAACAAGTAGGCCCTCTTATTGGTTCAAACTACTAAGCCTTTGTCAGGTTTGGCGCACAAACTATTATAATTGTTTATAAATGCCTGAGCTTTTGAGGTTGATTCGGTTGTATTGGCATCCAGATCTTTATCTTTGTCCGTTTATCACTGCAATAACAGCGACACTGTAGAGGTTTCCCAATGTACTCTTACTTCTATACCGAATCCCCCAACATCTGTGTCCTGTTTAAAGTTAACAGACAGGCCTATATCTGATAAATGAAACGTGCAGATCTGTGTCATTCGATATTGTTGAAGCAGTTTGTTGTAATTAACCACCTCACAAATCCACATTGTGAATAATACTCAATTGATGTATTATCCTCTTGTGACAAACATCCTGGCACTTCTTGTACCAGATCAGTCAAGATAAACCAATAGTTCACAAATAGTATTGTTTTGACCAGGCATTACAGTTAAGGGCTAGGTAGGACCCAATGTGCAGACACATGAGGCAAGGGAAGGTTCAGGTAGGGCTTTATTAAATGATAGAGACTAATGGGGAAAAATACATAGGCTCATCCTGACAGGGACAAACAAAGACTTCCAAAATGCTAAACTAAACAGTAGGTCAGGGAGCAGGGTAAGAAACTAAGGCAAGACTGGAGAAACCAACAAAAAGAACTGCTAACAGGCCGGGATCACAAACAGGAGACAGCATCAAACTTACAAGAGTACATGAACAAGTGGGGTGTGGCGAACGGAGACAACAAGCAGAGGACAGAGGCAACAAGGCACGGAGACAAAACGAACCAGCAACCAGAATGAGGGAGGGAAGGAGAATAGACAGGAGACCAGAGGATAACGAGCAGCAGGTGGAAACCATGAAGGTGATTGTGAACCGGGGTAAAGCTGGGGCAGGTAAGCCGACATAGGACAGGAAGTATAGCCAAAAATAAAAGCACGAAACAGGAAGCAGGACACAAACCACAACACCAGGTCATATTAATTGATTGAACTTTTTTATAGCGGGAACTACTGATAGAAATGGAATATATTGTCATATTGTCCCTACTCCATTTCTGATAGTGAAACAGCTACCAAATGTAATTTTTTCTATTCAGAAATCCTACATTTAATTTGGTGATCCCTGTTCAGATAATGTTTTCATATTGCTTTTTTACATCCAAGATCCCCAAATATTCAGCTTACTAGCACATAAGGCCGGGAAAAGCAGACAATTCTCACAAATGAGCAGCTGTAACAAAGGAATATTTGTCATTTTTGCTCAAAAAATGACTATAATTAATCAGCCATCAAAATAGTGACGGATTATTATAAATGGTTATTTCTTTAGCTCTATTTTGTACCAGATTTCTCACACAAGATTCCATCACCAACAGCATTTCCCAAGTACAAACAACTCACGGTAATTTGAGCAACAGGTTCCCTATAGGTGACTGTTCATTTTAAATGAGAAGGTGCTTTTGTCATTTCAAACATTTGGGTTTTATTATCACTTCATTTTAGACTCGACTGTGTTTTATTCTTATTGTGCCTCTTCAGCCAGGCAGTGTGTTCAGAAATCAGCTGGAGCAGCAAAGGTGTCTGCTCCCAGCACACACTGACTCGGTCACAGTCATTCACTGCATTACGATAGAACTGCTGCAGAGCTGCCTGCTCATCACAGACTTGGCTGACTGCACCGGGCTGGTGTGGAAAGCACTCATTTGTTCTGCTTTCATTTGGTCCACGTTTGAGATTTGTTGAGCATCACTTTCAGGGAAAGGTACAGTATAGTGAGGTATAGGTAAACATCTATTAGACATCCAACATACCACCTTTTTTTTTTTTTCCCTGTCGCAAAGGTGTTAGATGAATGCAGTAAGCTGGGATTTCAGCCTCTCTCTCTTTCTGTCTCTGTTTCTGGGCAAAGCTAACAGCTCGGTGGGAAGTGGCCGCTCTTGTGTTCACAAAGAGTTGTAAAATGTATGGAAATAAGCTACCCCCAGCTTTCATTGCATAACTGCACACACAGCAGCAGAAGTCTCCTCCATGCTGTTCTCTAACCTCTATCCATTGCATCACCTGCAGGCTGTGAGGTTTGGTACCTGACACCGTGACCTTTAGAACAGCAGCAGACTATGTCAGAGGCCGGCATGTAAATTTGTCACTTTCTGTTTTCTATTTAATCTTTTACATTAGCATATAGATTATCCATACAGGAACAAGGGAACAGGGAAATGTATACTTTAAAAAAGATTGTTTATTTAACAGGGGCAATTCACAGTACATGTATCAAACATAGCTAATCTGTAGTTCCTCAGCAGAGGCCACCAGTGAGTTACAGAAATAAAAGATAAGTCAACTGTGGTAAATTAAGACTTTAGATTTGAAAAACTGACTAAAACCTCTTTTCAACAAACAAAGAGGTGTTGTCAGGAGGATACTCCACCCTGTCCCTGGCAGCTGGGGTATATGAATTCAGGTCATTCTGGGGGATCCTCTGCAGTAAACAGCATGAGGGGAGCAAGGCAAAGTCACCGTTTCCCTCCCCTCAACTAACAACATCACTCACCTGTTAAACAGGGTCTGGGTAGGGACAGAACTGTTTCTGCCTGTCCCAGCTAACCTGTAATATGTATTTATTTAAGTGGATGGGAGAAATGCTTGACAGTAAATGAGTTGCAGACAGTAAACCACCCTCACAGGCCTGGCTACCTGACAACCCCCCATTTAATTGTCAAGGGAAGCTCAGAAAATAACAGCACTCCAGTGTATTATGGTCAAACACAAAATGTTTGACAGTTTTCCACATACAGAAAGTAACCCAAGACATTGTTTTAATGTAAGGTTGGGAACTACAAACGTACAGTGAAACGGATCGACGATGGTCACCGGCTCTGCAACGACCTGATGAACTGCATCCAGGAGCGCGCCAAGATTGAGAAAGCCTACGCACAGCAACTGACCGAGTGGTCTAAGAGATGGAGACAGCTGGTAGAAAAAGGTGAGCTGTGTTTGTGACATCTCATCTTTGTTTGCTTTCATATGAATGCTTCAGTGTTGTACTCACCCCTCATCCCTCCACCAGGGCCTCAGTATGGCACTGTAGAACGAGCCTGGATGGCAGTGATGACAGAGGCAGAAAAGGTGAGCGAGCTTCACCAGGAAGTAAAGAACAATCTGATCGCTGAGGACTTTGAGAAGGTGAAGAACTGGCAGAAAGACTCGTACCACAAACAGATGATGGGAGGATTCAAGGAAACCAAAGAGGCAGACGAGGGCTTCAGAAAAGCCCAGAAACCCTGGGCCAAAAAGCTAAAAGAGGTGAGGGAGTGTGCCTTCTGTTGCACTCATGGACTCATTTTTCATCCAAATTACAGAGAGATTTGTTTTATTTGCAGATGTTTAGAAATCTCTGCCACAAGTGACGAAGGGGGTTTAGTTTGTGGGAGATGCCGACGGACTGAAAAACTCCACAGTAGAGTAGTAAAGTGTTTCTGTCTGAGTTTCCAATTGTAATATTTCAATCTGTCAAACCAGAGGAAATTGTGTTTGGCATTTTTCACAGTTTTCATTCATTTCATAGACCAAATGATAAAATAATAACATACTGTTAGAGCCCTACTTTATTTAGGTATTTCTCATATGTGTAGGTTTACGCAGCGTATAACATCAGTGCAAAAACATATGGTTATCTCAAGTGTAAATGTTATGTTATAGCTTGAGGCTGCCAAGAAGTCGTACCACATGGCCTGCAAAGAGGAGAGGCTGGCGTCCGCCAGAGAGGCCAGCGGCAAAGGAGAGGCTTCTGTGACAGCGGATCAGCAGAAGAAACTGCATGAGAAAGTGGACAAGTGCAAACAGGATTCAGAGAAGGTGAGAACATCTGCTGCTGCTGCTCTAACAGGCCTGTAGGCTCATCATTGCACAAAGCATCTATCGTGCAGGCTGCTGTGAGATGCATAAAGCAGCATAGCCAGTCAGAGTAGCATTGTTAATGTGTGACTGAATACACACCTGGTCCTTTACATGTCTCCTTTAATGTGAACTGTTCTCAGTGGACCTAAACCCTCAAGCTCCTAATTATTGTTCTTTTTTGCTTTTGAATCCACATTTATTGTTCTTTCTGGGTTAATAGAATTCACATTTTGAATGAAATGAAAACTGGAACATGTAGACAAGAGATGTCATTAAAGTACTGGTGGTCCTCACATCACTGAGATGCCACATAACATTTACTGTGCTCTATATTGTTAAGAATTGGTTGCTTGTGCTTGTGTCACAACCTAGGCAAAGGAGAAGTATGAGAAAGCACTGGATGAGCTGAGTAAGTGCACCCCACCTTACATGGAAAACATGGAGCATGTCTTCGACCAGTGCCAGCAGTTTGAAGAGAAGAGGCTGAGCTTCCTCAGGGAGGTGCTACTGGACGTCAAACGCCACCTCAACCTCACAGAGAACCAAAGGTTTGACTCATTTGAAGCAGTTAATATGACCAGACATCGTCATTGGCTGATTGTTACACTAAATGTTTGCTGTGTTTTTACAGCTATGCTACAGTATACAGAGAACTTGAACACACCATCATGTCAGCCAGCCCGCGAGAGGATCTTAAGTGGTTCAGCAACACAAATGGTCCCAGCATGCATATGAACTGGCCACAGTTTGAGGTACAGAGGTATCATTCCTCTGAGTAAGGTTGCTCCAAACAAGCCTGCTGATGTCAGAGGCCTACGCAGTTTGTGGGAATCAGTAGCAACAACACAAATTAACAAACGATGCTCACAATGTTATGCATTTTTCAAAGAAGGTTTTATCTGCTGATAGCAGAAACATATGAGTTAGTGTTTACTTTGATCAGTGATTTCAGTACATTATATTGCCTATAGGTGATTGTCTTCCACATGAGCTGCTTCGAGCTTGACTCCAAGTAGCAGATCCAACCTATCAGGGAGTTTTACAATGTCAGTAAGATGTTTAATACAGAATACAATATAAAGACATTATAGCATCACTGGAGACTTGCAGCATTCTGATTTATACAGTGTCCAATCATTAAACTGGTGTGGAAAATGTGTTTATTCATTTTCTCACAGATGGCTAAATGAGAAGCTTGATACAATATGAAGCTGCAGACAACAGTTTGGCTAGTTTGGCTATGTCCAAAAGTTCCAAAGTTCATTAAGGCTAACTTATTAACATGTTATATTTTGTTTGTTTAATCTGTACAAAGACAGAGAAATATCACTTCCATTAATGATACTGTACCAAATTGAGAGCTGATCATTGTGTAACTCATTATAGAATGTTGAGACAGTGTACAGCTTCCAGTTATTGATCAGTATCATTTGAAATGACTGTTATTCCAGTGCAACATACTGAGTGATACCTGGATAACTACTGTACAGTGCCAAAACTCCAACCCTAAGCAGGTTTTGTCTCATGTTTTGCAGGAGTACAACCCAGACCTTACCCATAACTTTTATAAGAAAGATAAGTCAAAGAAAGGCGGCGATGGAGTCATGCTGACCAGTGTCACAGCAGCAGACCAGACTCTAGCTGGAGACCAGGGAAGGTACAATTACATAAATGTAGTATTTTTTATCTAAGTACTCTTTAGATGCTCCTGACACCCAGAGCTGAGTTTTATCTTCATACCCTACATCTGCTGTAATCACTTTCATCCTGCAAACGGGAACCCAGTTATTTATTTATCATTTATTCATATGTTAAAATCGTTTGTATGTATTTCATTTATATCCATATTTATAAATGAATAAATATTATCTTATCATCACAGCTACAACCACTCAAAATTCAACTGCTCATACAATACTGCTAAGTACTGTAGTAGTATTAAAAGTAATGGTAATAGAGCAGTGATCGTAGAAGTGATTTACAAGGTAATAAAAACAAGTACAATATCAAACTACACATTAAAAAGGTGAAACATAGACAGTGGCAGTAATAGTTGGAGCAGAGTTAGTGCCAGTACATCATGACACTCGTTCATGGACATGCGGATGATTTATGCTCTGCTGAAACGTGTTGCGTTCAGTGTCAGCAGTTATGAAAAGAACCAGGCATACCCGGCCTCCACAGAGTGGTCGGATGAGGACCAGACGGCGCCGAACTCAGGCAACGACACCAATGGAGGGACGAATCCCTTCGATGAAGATGTGGGCAAAGGCGTGAGAGTGAGAGCGCTGTACGACTACGACGGCCAAGAGCAGGACGAACTCAGCTTCAGGGCAGGTGAGCGTCATATCTGGTGTGTGTCAGCAGTCAGAAAGCCTTGTTTATCTTGGGACACAACAGTCATTCCCTGACTGAGTCACTCAGCTGTGACTCAAGCCTGCTTGTTTGTAGGGTCAGGGTTACAGTTCCTGCTGCTGGACATAATGTCACTGCACCTCTGAACAATCTGTTCTCAGCTTGGTACAACAAGTTTATGTTTCATGTGAGCTTTAAGTTTCATTTCATAGAGGACAAGAAAACCTAAATATAATTACATTGGAGAAGACTGAGCAGTGGATTGTTGCTATTTTTCCTGCTGCTATGTTTTGTACTCATACATCTTCCTTTGGTATTCTTCCTGACTGCTGTGGGGTTGACTCTGTAATACATAAAGTGGAACCTATATAATCACACCCTGCTGCTCATTTCTCCTCTCATTTAAAAGGGGATGAGCTGACGAAGCTGGAGGACGAGGATGAACAGGGCTGGTGTAAAGGTCGTCTAGACAGCGGCCAGCTGGGTCTGTACCCGGCCAATTACGTGGAACCGATCTAACTGTTGCAGCTGAGGACACTTGTCTTGTCGGAGGGCAAACCCAGACTGAACAGTCCAGTCATAACTACACATTGCCAGAGACTTCAAAGCAAAGCTTCCTCTCTTGTCGGGCACAGTGAGCCGTCTTCATCTCAGCACTAATCACAGACAAGACTGTACTGAAACAAGGTCACCTTGCGATACTGCAACTGAAGCAAAACGTTTTAGTCTCTTTTGTGTGTAGCTGTGTTTGATTTCAGTTGTGATGCTAACATGCCATACAGTATGTTCTCTGGTCATAATATTGATATGGTATCATCAGTCATGCCAGGTTAGCAAGAATGAGCAATGAACTGTGCATTTCATGTATATATTTTAATCATTTTTTTTACAGTCTTGATGCCTGTACAGTTTTATTCCTCATTGAATACAGTGTTTTCTTTTTTCTGTGAAATATTTACATGTTTAGATTTAAGGGAATCATTCAGGATTTTTGGAAAAGTACTTATTTGCTTTCTTCCTAAGAGTTAGAGGAGAAGTTTGATTCCACTCCCACATCTGTAAAGTAAATGTGAAGGTACAGCCAGGGGTATGTTAGCTTAACGTAGCATATAGACTGGAAACAGGAGGCAGGAGTTAGCCTGGCTCTGTCTGAGGGTAACAAAATCCACCAACCAACACTCCTAAAACCAGTTATTAAAAAGTTTTATCTCCTTTGTTTAATGCAGAGAGAAAGGCACAAGACAAAGATTCTGTGTCACCAGGTGCAGAGGTCCGGTGCATGCCAGCGTTTTAAAAACAGCAGGAAGTTAATTATTGCAGTGTGGCCCTCTTGACAACACAGTGGCTGTGACACACATGGAGGCAATAAAGGTACTTGAAGTAGCAAAATAAAGCAATTTTTTTAAACCAGCATTATTGCAGCCTTTAAATACAAGAACTAAACCAGTAATAAGTTATTTATGGTAATTGTAACTACAGTGTTTGAGGTCTTTATCGACCTCAGAGGCCCAGCTGAAAACTAGCATTCAGGGCCCCAAGCTGCTGCTCTACAAATAAAGATTATTACAGTATTACTGAGAGGGGTTGGAGGATGGAAGTGGGGCCACTTTGACATAGATGTCTCATTTTCATTTGAGGGGGCCTTACGGAGTTAGTCATACAAACTCCTGGTAATCTGTAGAACACTGAAGTGGATAACCTACACATACGTAGTATGTGCTGATGTATTTTAATGCATTAGCTCATATTTATTGAAGGTTTTTTTTATGTTTCATCAACTACCTGAGCACCTGGAACAGCATTTTTATGGATAAGGGCATATTTACAGTATTTTCTCTTTAAAATGATATGTTTTCTCCAGTGGTTTTGCCCTCCATTAGCACCAATGCTTGTGGAGAACACCAGAAGCGTTCATGTTTGGGTTCTTTTTTTCTGTTGGAGAATCTATATTTCCCAGTTTTCAAAGTCAGTGCCCATGGCTAAGAAATACTTATGGCACAAACCCTCCCCCACAAAACCTCTATTTGTTATTTTTGTATGGCTTGTGAGGTTTAGAGACTGAGCCAGGCCGTTTCCGCCCGTCTCATGTCTTCATGCTAAGCTAAGCTAACCAGCTGCTGGCTGTAGCTTTGATCAGTTTTTTTTTCATCTAACTCCCTGCAAGAAAAATATTTAGTAAAATGTTGAGCTAGATTTGTTTTCCTGCTCCACTGCACACCATGTCATTGAATTAGCATTTTGATAAAAGACTGCTCACCATCAGTAAAAAAAACACACAGTCTCTCAGCAGAGCTTCTCTCTGAAATGGAAATATATGCTCTCCCAAACACAGCAAGAATTGTGCATGTTAACGTTCACTGTCCTGCCCATTAACAACAATGTTCCTGTTTTAATTATTAAATTTCAAGTAGTTTTTTTGTCTCTACATGCATTAATAATGCAGATCCCAAGAACAGATCCTTCTGCAGCTGTTTTGGTGGAAGATTAGCTTCAGTCAGAGTCAAGGTTTTCATTTCTTACTTAATTCCTGCAGTTAATGAGACTTGTCTACTGTATGAGTTAATGTCAGTGACTCCGCACTATCAGCTTCCAGCTCTTATCGCTGTGATTACATGCATGCCGACGTTCCCACACACTGTTTACCTCTCTGATGTGAATGATCCAGTGCATGGTCTTAATTCGTTTCCACCAAATTACTGATCGAAAACTGAATCGAAACTCTTATCAGGATGATAATGCCATTGATTTGAATTGCATATCATTGGCAAGCCATTTATTGTTTACCAAAAGCAGACTGTAATGTATTTAAGTGTTTTGTTTTAATAAGGAAAACTAAGTCAAACCAAGATTAGGAGTGCATGTGGCAGTGCAGTACATGTAATATGAGATTGATTTGTTACTCATGGTAACCCCAGGGGTTGGCAAATACTACACCCTCATCCACGAGGAACGCAGGTGTTCTCTTACAGATGCAGGCAGAGAAAGCTGCAACGAGAAAAGCAGAAACAGGATCTGTCAGTGAAATATTGATGAGACATTTGTCTTCTCTGCTGCAAGAAAGAAGTTCATTTCTACAGGATCCAGGAAGGAAATGTCTCTTTATGGTATTTAGTCTCCTGTGGGCTTTTTTTTTTTAAGTGTTGCTTCTTGTATCTGAGTTCAAAGTGGTTAAAAAAGCCTTACTAAGATCTACCACGCTGTCACATTTGACAAAGTGAAAGAGAGCTTGCTTCCAGAGGATCTTACTCCAGCTTTTTAGCTCACGTTTACACCAACACAGCACACATAGGCCCTTTTTGTCTGATTGAAGATTTAAGTCCTAATTGTCTTAGAGTAACATCATTGTATTTGAAACTAAATGGGACTGCTTAATCAGTGTACTGCAAAAGTGTGTACAACTGCGACATCTACTGTGAACCTCCTGTCATATGGTGAAGGATGTCAGACCATATTTTTAAAGTACTCCAATGCTCCTTTCTTTTCCATCCTTTACTCATGCTGAAAACAATGATCTTCATTGTTGAGGAAAACATTTTAGAGGACTAAGGGCTTTCTCTCTTTTTTTTTAAGCATTTTGCTGTAATTTCCAAACTGTAGTGCCTGTACATGTGCATAAGTAAAAATAAAACATGTCCTTGGAAAACTCTGAGACACATATGAGAGTCATTTAGTTCCCAAAACTATTCACAATGCAGAATTAAATATTATTCTTTTGATGCATTTATGTATAAGCAGCCTTTTTACTGTTGTAGTTAATTGAACTATTTTATGTAGTTATGGGTAGTTAGATTCATTTTAAAAACTAGTCATACATTTTAAAATCTTAATTTGTAAAGTAGAAGAGTATCAGTGAAAGATGGTGCAGCTCCAGTGTTCAGGTGTTTATGATATATACATACCAAGATGATAGAGGTGACATCTAAATATCAAATGTATTCGGGGCAAAGTATTTTACAGTGAAAATCTTTAATCTCATCTGAGAAAGACTAAATTAAGGTTAATGTCACGGCCTCCTGGGCTCAACTTTAAACCTAATGACAGGTTCTGCCACTAGAGGTCAACAGTAACCACACTGAGCTCTCTTGTGAGGCTGGTTCAAAGGGATGTGCCACATCCATCATCATGCCGTGAGTCACACGCTTTCAAACAAACACAGTCCTTCAGTGTCATCCATTTCCATCAACTGTCAAATTAATGGCCCTCATCCCCAAGCCAACAAAATTCCCACAGTGTAGCTCTGTTTGATCAACAGTTACGTACATAACTATTACCTGGGACTTTAGACTGCTAGGCAGGCTATTATTTCAAATATAGTATGCTCTTTCTTGTGGTGTAATAACTGAAGGGACATTAGTCAACTTACGCAAATTGCTGGAAATGAAATTTATGATTATCTGCTGTTTCTTGAGGTTTTTATTTTTAGCAAATACTGTACGTCATATGACTTGTAAGGAAAGTCTACCCTATAAAAGGTTGCAACTGCTATTTGCATTTCTCAGTATATTTTGTAGTTGGGTGGTGTTCATTTTTCCTATTCACAGTGACAATAAGCCAAACACTAGAACACCTTGGTGACAGTTCTAGCTACTACTAATTCCCACACTGACTCATAGGGTCAGTTAATTCCTTCAAACCAATGTAATGAATGACTCAAACTGCAAACTTTGTTTGTTTTTTTTGCTGGACCCATCATTTTATCACATTTTGGGAGAAAATGTATTACTGAAGAAGCTGAAACATCAGCTTTTCCAACTAAATGCATTAATAGAAAGGAATATTTAATGCAACATCTGTAGAATATCATTCAGAGCAATGCACTTTCT